>NW_009943033.1:559-20033 GCF_000696875.1 Nestor notabilis | reverse complement strand
CTCTTTCCCCTCTCACCCTGTTTAATTCCTGGAAGATTTTCATGGACAACTGAGGATCTGCAGACCATGGCCTGCTAGCTACTGATTTAGTCAGGTTTGATCCAGGGCTACAGACCAAGATCTCGCTTCTTGATCACAGCTGACATATTGCTCCAGATGGAATACGAATGTTGATGCCAGCTCACATCCGATCATGTTTACTGTATAGGTTCAGGGTGTTACTGAGGACCTTTCAGGCTAACTAGAGCCATGAATTCAATAGTTTGCTTCCATTTGGAGAGTCTCTGAAAACTACTATTCTGAGCTTAAATGGAGCCCTCCCTCAGCAGAGGCTGGGAGGCAGTCAGCTGCCTGCTTTCTGCTGACTCAGCAAGAGCAGAGATTCCTGGCTTCAGGCACCTGGACACTGAAGCCTCAAGTTAGGAAAACCTAACTTCCCAGGGCATGCATGGAGCAGGCTGAGAGGACCTCAGAGGGCAGCTGAATTTACACAGGGAGCTTGAGCTGCATTTTGCTTCTGCAAGTAGATGCCAGGGAGAAAACCGCATGGTGCTTTGTGAACCTGCTGCACCCCTCATCCAGGACCCTTATTTGGATGCAGCTTATCCCCTGGAGATTCTGCATGTCTGTACAGCCTGCAATCCTACAGTGAGAGAGAAAAGGAACTGCAGAGGATGAAGAAGTGTAGGGTAACAAATACTCAAGCTGAAATACTCTAAGTTCCAGAAGAGCTGTATACTTACATATCAAAGCTCCATTCCCAGCTAGCATGACTGAACTAGCTTAGAGCAATCATTTCACAGATGGGAAGACACTGACAGACAGCAAGCTTCCTCTTCCCCCTTCTCACCACTGGGATTTGCACAGTACTGTTTCCTAAGCCCACCACTCAAGGGACATGTAAGGGATCCCTCCACCCATTCACCCACTGTGAATGCTTAGAAAGACTCACACCACCACAAGCTTACAGAGCCATCCCCCACAGCAACGTTTATCTCCTAGTCCAAACTGCTGGCTGTTCTCCAAGCTTCTCAAACTCCTGGAGGTCCCTGGAGGTCATTCTGGGCAGTTTGCAAGAGAAAAGCCAACTGGTTGTTGTTGGGCGGCTTCATTTCACTGCTCCGTTTGTGATTGTCAGTCCAATGTCAGAAACCACTGGGCTGAAGTGATCAGGACTCAGCGAGTAGCCTGTTTAATCAGGAATGTGCAACTTGGAAATGAAAGCGCCTGCATTCTTGCTTAATCACTTCTTTCAGTGGGATGACAGTTCAGCCCCACACACAAACCTGACTTGCTGCTGTGCCCTGTTAAGGACAGGCAACACCTACCACACACACAACACCTTCTGGCAATGTGTTCACTGGAGTGAAGGACACAGCTACATATCCATGGCCTTACAGTACATCGTGCTCCTACCAGCATGAAACACTGTGCCTGCAGTGAAATAATCCTGAAGTTAGACTCTGAACAAAGCCATTTATGTGGTTGCAGTGCAAAATAAAATGGAGATTTAGTGTGGGTTTAGTACTTCCACATGCCACACAGTACAACAGAAAAGCTCAAATCACCAAGACTTAACTGACCAAGACAGAAGCAGGCAAAATCTTTTTGGATGAGGAGGACAAGGGACTTCACATCTCATCAGCACCTGCTGCACGTGTGTGGGCAAGAATTGACCCTCCCCATCCCCAATAAACATTACAAAGTTTCTCAGTAAGGTTGGCATTCCTGATACTTGCTATTTGCCCTAAAGCTTTGTGCTGTGTAAACAACTGCACTGAATTATCTTTTTGTTTCCATAAGGATAACACGCTGTGTGTTATACTTAGCAGAGATCAACATTTAGGGCACACAAAACAGTAGGAGTGTTTTGATAGCTAGATAGATTTCCCCAAGTTCCCCAACAGTTTTCACTGGAGCTATCAATTTCCCTGCAATCCTAGAGAGGAATTTCAATAAAATCAGACTTGACTTTCACTGGGAAAAGTCGCTGTTCTGACTCCATGAAAGGGAACCGTGCCCTTTTCTCTGTGTAAATAGCACAGCATCCCACTTGCTCTGCCAGAACAGCAACCCCTACGTTGTGTGCTGGAGCCCATCACCAGGAGGGGTTGGTTATTTATACACTCCACTGAGGCCAGGAGCAGAAGTTGCCCTCTACATGCCAAGAAATCCAGATTCAAAGGCTGCCAGGCTCTCTGGGGTACCTCTTCCTGAGCCACCAAGTTCTGTAACTATGTTATTCCCTTCTTATTCACAAATACACATGTCCCTGGATGTGCTTTGACTCTCGTCAGGATCAAGTTTTCCAGCTAATTCAGTTGCCTGTGACCGGATTACACTTTACTGCTGTGACCTGGCTAAAAAGCAATCCCATCACGTGATACTGGAAAGCTCAGACAAAAACCAAGCTGGGCTGAAGTCTCTCCTGCTCTTGACCATATTCGTGCTCTCCCCCAGGTAACCAGGTTTTAGGATTCAAGCCTGTCATTCAGCTCATTGTCCAGCAAAGAGCCAGCTACGAAATTCACTTGTGAGCACCAGTCTCGATATTACAATGTTCAGAGTGGATGGATTGATCCAGGTCTGTAGATTGATGGACTATTGCTAAGGAATCCATGAAAGACCACCCAGCAGGGGCAAGGGGGTGGCTGTACTCAAGCTAATGACGGCAAGGTTCAGCTCAAAGCAGAGTCTGCTATTCCATTACACAGTCTTAAGAGGTCTGAGAGTCAGAAGACATGACAAGCTACAGCAATCTTGTTGTCAATACTGGTGTTTTACGCATGCCTTACTCCCACCAAGTACTTCTTAGTCCCTGATAGAGGTTACCCTGACTCCTGTGAAAAAGGAAGAAAATCTTTGTAACAGCCCATTCATTTTGGGAAACGAATAAAACTGGAAGCCTGCTGGTGTTTCTGAAGCCAGACAGCAGCAGCCATTTGAAGCAGCATAGAGCCAGAGGCACGAACAGGAGTAAGACAAGTTCCAGGTCTCCCACTCCACTGTGTTGGTCAGACAGATTGGAAGGAACTCCAACCCTTCTGCACACCCCACCACCCCACCCCCAGTAAGAGCTTGGAAGAAAGCAGCCATTAAAGTAAGCTCTGGCCAGCAGAGTATGATGGGACAATTTATGTAGGTACCTCCCAACAGCATAACCCTTCCCCGGAGGGTAATATGTTCTGTGCTTAGTGCACTTGAAATACTCAGTTGCCAGTAACAGCCTAAAGTTTTCCCACACAAAGTGGATTATCAGAGACTGCTGGACGGGGTTTAGCCCTTGAGGAATCTTTACCTTAGGAGGAAAACACAGTTCAGCCTGCACAACAGCTTTAATCTTCACCAAGTTCTGCAGCCAACCACGTGCAACTGTGCTTTCCTTGCTGTGTTGTATGCATGGTTGACCTTCCAAACAGCATTACCCCGAGGGCTGAACTTGCTTCAATTCATAAGAAACTGCACAAAATTTTGCCTTATCCTTCTGCAGCCATTGCCGTTACAGGGGTTAAGGGAATAACCTCTCCCTACTGGAATTAGTAAAAGCCTGGAAGCAGAATAGCCAAATAGTATGGAGCTATGGGTGCAACTCTTTTTCAGAGACAAAGAGGGAATCCAGCTCCCCAGAGCAACATTCAGCTTCTTCAGCCATGAGACTATTCTTCTTCTCTTCCAATCCCCCACCTCATTCACAGGGCACCTTCCAACTGCTGTAAGTAATGAAGGAGGGGCTGTGAAGATGATAGCACTCATCCATTACACACGCTTGATTCATTTGTGCAGGAGATCCACCCTGTACACCAGCACTAATAGAAATGCAGAATATAACAGAGGCAGATGAGGACTTAAAAAAGGTTGAGCAGGCAGGTAGTATCATGCTCAGTACATGCACCCCTGTGTCTGTGTATCTGTTTACACATGCACAGAAGGAAAGAGGTCAGAAAGCACAAAGAATATCTCTCTAGCATAAAGTCATAGTATCATAGAATGGTTTGGGTTGGAAAGGACCTTAAGATCATCTAGTTCCAACCCCCCTGCCATGGGCAGGGACACCTCACACTAAACCACATCACCCAAGGCTCCGTCCAACCTGGCCTTGAACACTGCCAGGGATGGGGCAGCCACAGCTTCTCTGGGCACCCTGTGCCAGCGCCTCAGCACCCTCACAGGGAAGAACTTCTGCCTTATCTCCAACCTGAACTTCCCCAGTTTTATACCCACTCAGTCTGCTAGTGGCACGTTCCAACTGAATCTAACAATAAATACAGTTGACCTGAACCACAATTACCTTCATCATGACAATGAAAGCAGTTAGTCCATGACTGAGTGCTCAGAAATAAAAGGTGGGTTCACTCCTTTGAAGTGCTTTGCTTTTAACAGGCATTCTTCTAGGCACAGAACCGTTTTGCTGCTCCCTCCCTCAAGCTTATCACAGTCCATGAGAAGACAGTAGTTTCCAGTGTTCACAGAGGGAGGAAAGAGGAAACATACGGAAATATCCATGGAATCTGTCTTTGTTAAATTAGGCTGACTTGATGGAATTTGGCATTCGATATCAACACAGCATGGAAATCATGCACAATTACAACCCAGGATGTCATTTTTCTAACATAAAAGCTCCTTGAATTAGAGCCTTTCAAAAGAAGAACTCGAGTCTAACCAATTTTGCCCAGCTGGTTAACCTGGCTGCAGACAGGTCTCCTACCTTCCCATCGACAATACATCCCTAGTTCATTCCTGGAAAGCCTGACCTTGATGGGAGGGATGGAGTCAAGGAAATAACTGTGCTTAAGACCTTGGCTGAAAGCATAGAGCTAGGATTTGGAACACCAGCTATTTCTCTGAAATACACCCATGTTCAAAGATGCCATTTGGCACTTGCCTGTATGTCCTCCTCCGAAGATGTGATCTAGGTCTGATAAGTTGAGGACAGTGGCCCTTATCTTCATTAAAGTACAAGACTAACATTGATAAAAGTCAGTACCTCTAAATTTACACCAAGGTAAATTCATTCAGAATTTAACTTTGAATTAGGAGGTGGAGGGGAAATTGTACGTGGATAAACATGACAGACACGTGCCTGCTTGTCCTCAACACCTCGTGGAGAGACAAGCATTATGAGAACTAGCATAAAAAGTCAGCAACCCTGTAGCAGCATCCTGTGCTTTACTAGTGCTCCTGCTGTGGCTACAGAGTCTCCACCACCGTCCAGAAAGGCAGCACCCATAGCTGTCTAATTCCCCTTGCTGCATTACATCATACAAAACAACACTTGGCACAACCCGAGTCCTCCAAAACAGACAAATCAGGCTCCTGCTGGTTTTCAGCATCTCCTTCAAACCCTGTCCTTAACCCTCCAGGGCCTGTATCCGTGTGCATCAACAGCCATTCTGCAAGGACTGAACAGGGTCTGCTCCCTGATTTCTTTTGTTGCTTGTAGAGCTCTGTACAGACCACAGTGCATCTTTGTGCCTCACATTCAGTCCTCTCTTGCCAGACTCACAGCACTTACCAGCCCAGCAGCAATGAAAGCCACATGCATGACAGGAACACAGGGACTCTGCTAAACAAAGCAGTGTTTTTCATTAGCATTATACTGGTACCAAAAGCCACAAATTACAACAAGAACAAAAGGCAATGTCAAAAGGAGAGCACTGAGCATATCAAAGAAAAAAATTAGGACAGCATGATTAAGCCATTGCTTCCTATTAATTGTATGAAAGTACTCTGTAATTAATTGTATGATACTAATCCGTAATGTGCATGGGTCAGGTTTTTCTAGAGCTATTCCTGTCACTGGAGACAGACACACCTTTTTGACAGCTAAAAACCAAAAGCTATATTGGAGATCCCGCACACAAAACACTGCTTTTTCTCTTTAAGGGAACACAGATTTGTTTTCCCGAGCTATTTCAACACTCACAGCAGTGTTCTGTGCACCCAGAAAGGCATTGAAAGCATATCAGAACTCCAGATTCACAAGTGTCAGGATGAACATACCTGTACAGGCAGCTGTGTCAGGCAAACGGAACCCAGAACTCTTCTAGCAATACTTCTGCCACCTACCCTCCCTCCTTCTCCTTTCCTGTGGCACATTACAATCATTTCATTCAGCCAAGGTCTTCAGCAACTTGTAAAGGAGTTTGTGGTCCCTAATATACAAGGGAATCTACACAAGAGCCCTTTCTAAAGTAGTTATCTACCTTGGGAACTAGAATTCATGAGCCAAGGTGACCTCTTTCTAGAGTGAAGCTGCAGGAAGGGTGCAGGCTCAGCTTTATTCCACCTCTCTTGTTTCAGGTGACTGCCATACAAAAAGCCAGATGTCACAACATCCTCACTGAAACTGCTAAAGAAACAGCAAGAAAATCCTCCAGCTTTCTAGTGTTTCCAGTGCTGGAGAAGGTGATTAGAAATAATAAGCCAGTCTAGACAAATCCATCTACTTACACTGCTTTGAGATCAACAGCTCCTCTTTCCCATTTTTGATTTGTCAGCTTAGCCACTTGCATTCAGTGAGGCAACTGGAGCTCAGGCACCCGTCAGCCAGCATTTGCCTGAAACAAGGCTACCTACTGCTGGTGCTCCAGGAAGATTTTCTGGGAACAGCTATATCCTACCAACAGTACCTAAAAGGGTGTTTGAGAAAGCTGGAGAAGGACTTTTTACAAGAACCTGTAGGAACAGGACAAGGGGGAATGGTTTTAACCTGCCAGAGGGGAGATTGAGATGAGAGCTTGGGAAGAAGCTCTTCCCTGTGAGGGTGCTGAGGCGCTGGCACAGGGTGCCCAGAGAAGCTGTGGCTGCCCCATCCCTGGCAGTGTTCAAGGCCAGGTTGGACACAGGGGCTTGGAGCAACCTGCTCTAGTGGTAGGTGTCCCTGCCCGGGGCAGGGGGTTGGGACTGGATGAGATTTAAGGTCCCTTCCAACACAAACCATTCTGTGAGTGTATGAACACGCCTGTATTGAAGAGCAAAGCACTTTTCTCTGGTTATGCTCTCCTGATATGCCAGGTCACTGCCACAGGTCACTCTGCATTCCAGGCTGTGATGTGTAGGGGTAGGTAAAGCAGGCTGACTTCTGCTTGCCCAGCTCAGAGATCCCCAAATGAGCCACACAAGGCCCCGGTTCAGTGAAACCTCTCTGCCTGGGTATTCGAAGTGTTAATCAGGCTGAAAAACAAACCCCAAAGCCTGCGTGTTAATTTGCTATTTAAATTGAAAACTCTTTAGCCCATGTCTGCCATGTCTGGCACAAGCCTGTGCTGGGCGTTACTACAATAAAACATAATTTGGAAAATAATCCTATTGTTCCAGTCACACCCATGGGAGTTTCATGCGTAGGGAAGTAGGAACATCAAACCCAAGATCTGTTGTGTGATCAGAGAGCAGAGTTTGCCCTTTAAAACAGGCAGTTTTGATGCAAGCACACATTGGGAGAGAGATCGGGGTCAGTGAGCTACAGCAGGAAGATGTTTCCATGGCTTTAAGGTTAGTAGATTTCTACTTGCACAGCCTAAACATCTCAAAAATCATCTTTAGTGTAGCAGACTAGCAACACCCTTTACAAACACCAATCTACACCCATGGTTGGTTAGGTGAGCACATCTTTCCCTTCCCTGCCTCCCTCTCAAGCCAGTCATTTCAAGGGCCCATCTAAGCGCAGTAGTAAATTGCCCTAAAACACTCTCCAGTTGCTGGTCATGAGCCCTTTCAAAGTGCTTCATCTGCACAAAGTAGAAGCCTCATTCAAAGCCTCATGGAACATAACAGGGCCTGGGTGCAGGAGTTACAGGCACACAGCTACACCAGCAACCTCCTCCTCACCCTTCTCCAGACTCCCACTCTTACACTGCTGACTGCATCCCTCCAATGCCATAAAAAGGAACCACGTATCATTTGCTGTAGGTCAGCTCTTCTACACACAGTAGTCCCAAACCCCTGCTAGTGAACCCTCTGAATTGCCTCATCAAGTTTTAAACTCACTCATTTCAACCACACAGGACTCGCTGCACTATATCAACCTATAGACAGACTATACAAAGACATCTAGAAACTAAGTGCTCTAAATACCTATTCTCAATTTAAAAGGTGGTTCTGCTTTTAACACATCTTCCTGAGCTTTCACTGGTTTTGGAAGCAGTTTCCATACCTCATTTCTAGCCAAGAACAATTATTTGTATTCTCCTTTTCAACCTTGCTGCAATCCAGGTTGTTCATTAGGAAAAAGAAAGAAATCCTTCCTCTTGTGAGCAGAAACACCAACACCTTTCTCTATTATTAAAAAATTCTTGAGCAAGAGAAGAAACCGCTTTAGTGCCTCGGTGCTTTGGAAGCCTCTATTTGGAAGGGAGATGGTCTTGAGGGAGGAGAGCTCCATTTCGGTATCCAGGTGGAAAATGGGTTTGATTTGGCCAAGTAATAACGGCCGAAAAAAAAATTCCTTCACAGCCTGTGCACGCATAGTAGATTCCTTAGGAATGATAACACTGCCTTAAAACATTCCCGAGTACACATGTGGGAATCTGGATGGGGAGCAAGCAGCACTGAGCAAGAGAGAGGGGACAGCAGGAGGCCCAAAGGAGAGGTACTGACATGTGGCCAGAAAGAATTCCTGCCCTGTTCTGTGGGGAATTACAAGTATGGCAAACTCCATGAGACAGGGGGTTGGGTTGTTGTTGAAGGTTAAAAGGCAACCTAGCTGGCTCCACCAAGGCAAAGTGGATAACACCACAACACTTGAACCACAGATCCGATAAGAGTCCAAACTGGTGCACCCCAACAGTCCAACCTCCTAAAGCAAAGTCTTCACAGGCATCCCTCAGTGGTCTGCTGGGAATGGGAATGGCTGGAGTTACTGCTGAGATGAGCCTTGGTCTGTGAGCACAGAGCAGCAGTGACTGATACTAGATATACCCCATGCCACTTAGACACATGCTACTTGCAAAAGCTTGTGGCGAATTCAAGGCACAGCCATTGAAGACAGCTGACTTTCTTCTCCTTTTTACACAGATTTAATCCTAGAGTACCAGGATGGAAGGGACCTCACGGATCATCTGGTCCAGACTTTCTTAAAATCATAGAACAGTTTGGGTTAGAAGGGACCTTAAAATTCATCCAGTTCCAACCCCCTGCCACAGACAGGGACACTTTCCACTAGAGCATCCTCTGAGTGTTCTGGTTTTGAAGAACTTAAGAGTGATACAAAGAAAAGCATGGAACATAAAAGTTTAGGACAGTTATGACCTGAATTTTATTATAGTTATTCTGTATTTTTGCTACCTTTTTGGTACTTTGGGAAGAACAGCACACTGTGATTTTACTTACTGTGGGCAAACCAGTAAAGCCATGAACACATGGCTGCTCAGCACCAGCCTACAGCTTATTATTACACTAAGTACACATGGAAACAGCCTTCACACACCACAGCTAAAACTCGCCTGTGCTTCTTCTCCCTTATACACACATATGAGTTTTCCTTTACACCTTTCAGTGCAGCTTGGAGAAGGTTTTACATACAGTCCCTCAGCAAAGGATAATGCCAAATACAGCCACCACGCAAGCCACCACCCCAACACTCACTTGACCCATGTATAAGGAAGTATATAGGGATGCCACGGACCAGCCAAGGCACTGAACCCACCAGTGCTCAATGTCAAATTAAATGGCCATGGCAGACTCATGTCTGTACTTCCTGCAGCAGAAAAAACCTGGTATGAGTTCCAGTTGAAACCACTCTCACATACACCAATCAAAAAGGTTGGTTGAACCTCAGAGCACGGAACAGGGAATGAGAGAACAACTACAGAACTGTTCCCCCTTGCTGATGAGGTGCCCATGGGAACAGCCTTGTCAATTATTATTGGTAACATCCTAGCTACAAGCCATGTGGAGTGTGCAATTCCAGTCAAATGCTTGTGGGGGGCTGGGTGTTGTGAGGGGGGTTTTGCTGGTGGTGGTTGGTTTTATGGTGGGATCTTTTGGATATTTGTTTTTTTAAACAAACCCCAACCACACACATCAGAGCACAAGGATGTGCCCTGAAAAGTGAGCCTTGCCTCCACACAGCACAGAGATGCTCAGATGCAAAGCGATCACCCAGATGTGGGTGGCACAAGGCAACTCCCAGGCTCAACCAGGACGCCAGCTGAAGCATCTCATACAAACCCATCTAGTTTCCAGCTGCATTCAGCTCAAGAAATGAGTTGTGACAATTCCTATCATTTCTACATTCTCATATCTCCCCTCTCTTCCCACCCAGTGCAAACAGCTACAGCTTCACCTTTCCCTTCCCAAAGCAATTCCTCCAAATGGTACCTGGGAGCCGAAAGTTCACTTTCAGCAAAATTCTGGTCATTTGTAGAAGCTGCTTTGAAAACCTTCTAGTTCAGATGCCAGTAACCACTTGGCAGGGCCTGACAGCCATAATTAGAGAGCTTGATTGTTTCAAAGGACATTACCCAAGAAAATGAGTATGTTGCTGTGGTCCTTGCAATAAATTTCCAATGGGTTTGGTTGCAGAGGTCTTGAAAGGGTTTTAATCACACTACCAGGACTCCAGTGTTTTTCTGGTGCTTGGCAAAATGAGACCCTATTATTTCTGCTTGCAATGCACACTCCTTCAAAGCTTAGCCACAGGCTGAAGAATTCCTACCACTTTGTAATCCAAAAGTTTTGTATCCTTTGTGATATACATTAGTGACTTCCAGTAACAGTGGCCCAAGAGACAGCTTTTTCACTGTGCAATAGTTTAAACTGTTTGGCTCAGTGCTGTCTCCTGAAACACTGCAGGGAGACTGTATTGAGCTGCAGGTTACGCTGATTTACAGCAGTGTTAAGCCAAGTGCTGCAACATCCTACAGAGCCAATTTGCCTTTCTGCTCTCTCTGTACTTCAGACACTGCATGGGAACAGAGAGTATTTGCAGCATCCAGCCCAGACCTGCTCAGCACAAAGGCTGTTTGGTGGCACCAGCTGCACGCATATTTGCCATGACCCCTCTGTAGGTACATTCCACGTTCAGCCTCCCACAAACCTTTCACTGCAGTTGGGAAGGGAAAGCACCACCACAGCCTGTGCCATGACCCAATGCTCTGCTGTTCAATCCAGCCCACCCTGCTCAGCATCTCCTTCTCCCACCTCTCCAAACTAAATCCTTCCCTGCAAAGATCAAGCAGACTAATTTCAGTCATCCAGGCTCAGAGAGGTGCAGCAAACAGGGAGTACAATGACCTCTATTCTGTAAGGTGGAAGCTTATACAAACACCAAGTATTATCATTCACAGATTTATTGTAAACTTCTATAAACATATATTCATATACAATGCTTTGGATCTTGCAGCTTCCCCTCTAAGATCTAACCACACCCTCATGAAATACTCCCCAGAGCCTTCCCTTACATGAAGGGAAATATTACTATTCCCATTTTATTTAGAAGAAAGAAAAGAGAGAACTTGCAAGTCTCGGTTCCCAGATTTAGTGCTGCTCTATAGAATATACACTGGGCATTTAAGGGAATGGTCTTTTTCTTGGGAAAGAGGGTCGAAAACAAAGCCTTATGAATCAGCCAGCTGATAATTAAAAGCAACTAAATCCAGACCACTCTTAAGCTGCACATGAGAATCTCAGCTCCTCAGATGCTGAATTCCTCTGCCAGCCAGAAAAGCCAGGGTCACTTGCCCAGCTGGTCACTATTGTTCTGCCTAATAAAGTTCTGGCAGGAATGTGTGTTTAACAAAATACAGAGATTAGGCATAGCAAAGAATGCAGCTCCCCCCTCACTGTTTAGGTTAGTGGGGTTTGCCATGCTGAAATACTGAAGCTTAAGCATATCAGGTTTTCTCTGTCCTGTACTGCTATAGTGCCAGAGACAGACATAAGCTGACAGCTCAGTTCTCAGGATCGCTGCCATTTAGCTTTAACTTCATTAAAAGCAGCATTAAAAGCTCACCTCAAAGCTGCACTGACCACTAATTAAATCAGTGTTTTCTTGGGGATGTAAAGTACCAAAGGAGAAAAGTTCTCTGTACCTCCTGTGTGCCAGAAACTCTTGAAGGGCAATTTAAATCAAGCCAGAGACTCAGAGACCAGATTTTGAGAACCTGGAAACAGGGGAGCTCATCTTCAACTGTCTCAGGATAGCCTAGATTTCCAAATGGAAATCTAGTATCCAGTGGCTAAATACAGCATCAAAATGACAATGATCTTCCCAACATCTCATTTAGCTCCTGGCAGTTCAGAACCAGGAACTTTAGCTCAATTTGGATGGAGTTGGAGTCGGATGGAGTTGAGTGACATGATTTAGTGTGAAGTGTCCCTGCCCATGGCAGGTGGTTGGAACAAGATGATCTGAAGGTCCTTTCCAACCCAAACCATTCTGTGCTTCTATGAACTTACAAGACTGGGGTTAGATGCAAAAACGTCACGAGTAAAGTCATACAGACGATCTCACAGAGGAACACAGCTTTTACCAAGTCAGACACCATGTACAAAGCAGCTCTGATACCTCATTGGGCTGAGAATTTCTCAGCTCAAAAAAGAATGATACTGAACAGACAGATATTTGAGACACAAACATATTTACAAAAGATACAACCCTTGGAGGACTGTGTGCAAAAAGGTTATGAAGAGCCTGGTTCCACCTCAAAGTTAACGGCTTACATTTAGAGATACCAAGGATTGGCAAGTTCCCCTGCAGAGGGTATGGCAGCTCACTGTGGGAAGTGCAGTTTATAAGTAGAAAGCACGTAAGATCCTGTTACCAAGGCAGTCTCTCCTCTATTACTCCCTTCACAAATAGCTGAAAAATAACTTTGACAGAGCCACACAGTAAACCTGGAACAGGTACAGCTGAGATACAAGGCTGCTGGCAGCCAGATCTAGGTGTTTTCTTCTAGGAGAGCCTTTTTCAGTCTTCCTAGCACAGCAACAGAAGCCTTATTTTAGCTGGTATCCCATTCACTGCCACCTGAAAATGCACAGAACTCAAAAGTTTGCACAAGATACAGTGGTGAGCCAAGCAGCCAGCCAGCCCACATTGAACAGTGTGGCTGAAACCAGACAGTGCTAGGGAAGCAGAAGAGAGAATCGGACAAGAAGAAAACCAGGGAGCCAAGCAACCTGAGGCAGGAGGAGGAGAAGGGGCATCAGATAAAAAATAAAGTCCTTTTCTTTGGGGAAAACACAGAATCTCCCTTGGGCTGGAGTGTTAAATTCATGGCAACCCCCCTTCACGAACTGTGGCACACTGGAGAGCTGTTGGTAGAGCTGTCACCCATTGATGCCTCCAGTGAGGATTTGAAAAAGCTCTCTGTGCTCTGCTGTGTTTACAGCAATGAGAGCCTGGAGGAAGGGGTTAGAAACATCTGAGTTTAATAAGGGCTGAGCAGCACAGAGCAGAAAAGCAATGTCTGCCCTTCCGTTCAGGGCTACCACACCCCACCAAGCACCGCGGCACCAGGAGACGTTATGTCATCCCCACCGCGGCAGCAGCCCATCTGCCCCGAGCCTTTCCACCATGAGAAGCAGCATTTCAAACCAAGCTGAGAGCTCCCAGCACCACTCTTTTGAACAACCAAACAAGCAGAGTCCTGTGGGGAAAAAGCAGATGTTGACTGACCCCAGGCGCAAAACAAGGCAAGGACAGAAGGGGAGCTTTTGTGCAGTGCCTTAACTGAGCAACTCCCATCTCACAGGGTCATTGCAACAGGGTAAAAGGAGTATTTAGCTCATTTAGCACCTATGCTGCTGCCTTGTCTTAGTCCTACACAGCTCCAACATCCAAAATGAACAGGGTAAGGAGCATCCTATGCCAGCCTCTCACAAAGACAAACAATAACCTTAATACCCAGGTTCTGCAATGGCATTTGCTGCACCCCTTCCTTCCTCACTTCTGCAGGGTCCACCCCCAAAATTGTCCTCACATGAAAGAGGTATCTCATAAAATGCCTCTGCCCACACTGCCTTTACAAGGCATGTTCTTCCCAGCATGTGTACTTGGTCTTTCTATTTCATGGAGAAGTAGAAAGCAGAAATCAAGAGTCTTGTCCATCTGTAAAGTCAAACACAACACCCCTCCAGAGGGCACGTACATCAAAAAAACCAAAGAGGGGGATGCACCGAGAAGAAACACGTCTGGACCTGTTCTTGACCCTACAGACTCAGCACCACTTTGTTACGTGATCATGTCCAGGGGCATATTCCCCGACCTCATTGCACTGGTGTTTCTGAGATGCACCAATGCATCTCATGCCTATACGTAGTGCAAATACGGTGATGAGTATCAGTACCATCCAGTTTCTAGGGGGAGAAAAAGTTGGAACCAATTAAGAAGACATCTGACTGCAGAATCTGATGTCAAGATTGGACATGAATAGATGCATTTTATGGAGTGGTACCTCCCATTGGCTTTAAAGTTGACAGATGTTCTGTTATCCAGTCACCTTCCTTTGTGCTGAGCAAGCAACAGCCTTACTCAGCCCTCAGAGATCAGACAGAGGACATGCAGCAGATCACAGAAAAGTAAAGGGAAGAGCCCTACGTAAGAGAAGCTCACAGATACCTTCTCAGCTTCAAAGAGGTTTCAAAATCAACTCCTGTAAGTGGCAGATTCTCTTTTCCAGATACACCATGTAAATACGGAAGCAGAGACTGGTCTGTCCCAAACATGAAACATTATGAAGCTACCTTCAGCTGTTGTCTCAGTGGCATTCACTGTGTGGGCCTCTGGGTGAAAACCATTTCTGAAGAGACAGGAGAGGGCTTTTTTCACTTTGCAGGAGCTGCAACTTCATTACTTTGGAAGATGAAAAGAATTCTCCAACCTGAAATAGCTTCTTATTTGTTGGTCCCTCTCAAAAAAGATTCAACTATTATCCAATTGCCAGGCCTGAACATTTCAAGCAACACTTTCACCCGAGCACACTCTTCACACATCTGTTCATTTCCAAAAGGAGGAAAACATCAAACTTGTCAAAACCAGCCAAACCACCTAAACCATGTTATTCCATGTGAGACACTGCAAATCAACAAATCATTGTTTCTGCCTGAAAAGGAGTTAAGGAACAAACCCAATAGGGAACAATATCATGGTTCCCACCCTCGCTCCTTTCTGTAGTAGTATTAAGGACTCTGATCTAGATCAGTGCCACATTGTGCATAAAAACACTAAGCAGGAGCTATAGTATTATTCAACTACATTAAAAGTTGAGAAGTTGCAGGACAGTAACCCAATTAGTAGCATTACGTTTTTTTCATCTCTAGCAGCTCTGATCCTTAGCAGAGTCTTGGTGATATCCAAGTTGGCACAGGGAGCTTTATGCTCAAAGCCCCAAAATAAACATTATGCCTCAGTGGAAGTAAGTTTAACCACTGTCTGCATCTCTCTAATTAAAAGTGAGTTGAGAGCTTTGAGCATATTGCAGAAATGAGGTTGGATGAATTCTGGTATTACCCTACAGGAGAGATAGCCTGTGCTTTACAGACCAGGAATGTTTCCAGACATGCTGGAGGTCTAGCACAAGAAAGAACATGAGTAGCTGCTCCATTATTCTAATCCAGCAGACCTAATGCACTCTGTGCTTGAAAGAGATTCTTTCAAGGGAGTGCATGAGAGTCTTTCATCATCATCTCAAAGTCATTCTTCATTTTTCCCTCTTTATCAATACACAGCCCAATAAAACAAAGATGGGAGTAAACATTCCATGATCCAGGTGTCACAGAACCACTGAGGGCAGAGCTGTGAAGTCTCTGACCTGGTGTGTTTTGACCAGGATTTCAGCGCACTAACAAGCTCAGCTTTGAGAAAATGAACAAATAAGGGTTATTGAAAGAGACACGTTTGTTAATTTATCCAAGGGGAGCACAAGTTCACTGCCACCCATTGCTTTGCCTCTCCCCTCCCTTTTTCTTCTTTAGAGCTGGGAAATGAAACCTACATGAGAGGAAATGATTCACACAAGCAGCTGGAAAGGCAAGACCATAGGAGATTTCCTAAACCAATACTATTTACTGCAGTAACTACAGTCACGGCTGGTATTTCAAAGCCATTCCAGTGTTGTTAGGTCCTTACCCCACCATTGGCTTCACTGCATTACAAAGTTACAGCACTGAACCCCACAAGTCAGAGGAAGATCCTGTGGCTGCAGAGTCCAGGAGACAAACATCGGAGAGTTCAAGGGTTTGGGGATGAGCTGTAGACCTCCTGACCCCTTTGCTACCGGGGTAGGGTGCTCCAAAGGAAAATCAGTGCAGAGGACTCAGCGTGACACAAATCCCAGTCTGTTTGCTTGACATCCTCACAGAGTCCACAGCAAACCATAGAAAACTAGAGACCTCAGGCAATGAACAGACTATTAAGTGATGGAGGGAATGACTCAGAAAGCAAGATTCTGTCAGTACAAGGAAAAAGAACCACATTTCTCCAATATGTATAGTTTTCTATTCCACACCCACTTAGGAGCCACAAGACGTTCAGAGTTTAGGGCTGAAATCAGTTTCAAAATTAACAGACACCAATCAGGAAAACTCCAGATACATGTTCTGAAAGCACTCTGACAGACTGCATAAATCAGGACGCTGGTTTATAGATCACTTTTTAATATTAAGAGCAGGCTTCTATCACATAAAGAGACCCACACTTCCTTGGAAGTACTAAAACCTCCCCTAAGAGGCTGGAGGTTGTTATCGTACAGTGCCAGTTGTGAACAGTCCTTCAAGTGGGGCTGGAGAGGAGCAATTCCATCCTAGCAAATGTATAGCTGTAGGACCAGGCACAATGCAGGCAGCTATTTTAAACAGAACAGATCTTCCTACAACTGGCCCACCCAGACACCTTGATCTTGACAGCCAGCCATTCAAGTGACCTATTAGGAGCCAGCTAGCCTCAAGGAATAACTGACAAGTATTTCAAGCATCACTTAACCATCTGAAAGCACCAACACTTCAGGTTTTTCAGGGGAGAGAAAGTAAGGCAAGCTACAATTCAGCAAACTGATTCCGTTCAAATACCTTTCCCTCTTACAGATTTAAATTGACCAATATTCATTTCCTCCCCATATCCATCCTCAAGAAACATCAGTGCCGTAGCAAGCACTAGGAATTTCTAGTGACAAAAATAAGTACCAATTTGTGATTCCCAAAGTAGTCTGGATAACAAAGCCTGCTTGGACAGTCCGGATATTTGTAACATCATGGTTCTAATGTTCATTCACAGGATGGAACTCTTAGGCTGAGGTGTAGTGTTCTGAAGGTCCATCACAGGTGGACTTTTCACCCATGACAGCTGATTCTCTGATGCTGCTGTAAAGCTAGCAGTAAGAATCATCCTACAATGCTTTCAGGTTCCTGTTGGAGGGGTTGCTTTCAGCTACCTCCACATCCAAAGAGGTTTCCAGTCTAAGCACTACATCTAGTCTCAGAAGCCTCCAACTCCCACAGCCAAATTCACAAAGGCTTGATGCATGACTATTTGAAAGCACAGGAAAAAAGGAGGAGAAGCTAAGCTAGGAGAACACTAATTCCAAAGACAACTAACACAGATGCGGATGTTCTTCGACAACCAAGCTACTTGAACATGCGAATAAGCTTCCCTTAAGTCAGTTAGCAATGCTTCTCATGCCCAAGTCTGGAGGACAACAGTTTCTGCCTGGCAGACAGCCCCTCCATTCTCACACTTTGGGTAAGACCCACTTTCCATTCTCATCACCTTAACACAGTATCAAGTTCGAAATGCATGTGCTGAGTGTGAATGTCCAACAGCATAGTGAGACTGCTACACCTATGCAACATCAACACACGCTGCTGCTTGGCTTTCAGTCACTGGTACTTGCACATCCTCCACAGAACTACAAAGCAACCCAAGCACATGCATAAACAGGCTGCAAGTGGCTTCGGTCTAATAACCAGGATCTGCCAACTGGAGCTCCACTTGCTGATGAAGGACAGAAAAGGGCAACTGCAGGAACGCGGTGTGCCTTGTATCAAGGGAACAGGTCAGCAGTATGTGCTGCAACATACCAAAGCCTGGAGCTGCAGCACTAACTTTCAAGGCTCTGACCTGCTTACACCTGGCTGATGGTACCCAGGAAAAGTGCCAGAAGTCACTGGATTCACTGGGAAGGTTGCAGAAGAGAAAGTGAGAATGGCCCTGTGGATAATAACCACCTACCCACCATCTTAGGTCCTCTGCAGCCTCTTCAGGGCAGAGGCCAGCAAGCTCGGCTCTGATGGAGCTGCTACTGCTTCACGTAATTCAGGTGCTACGAAGATCCCCTGTTGAGGTGGCAAAAGGGACACTGAACAATGCCAACAACAGTTTATACCAGTCTGATTCAGACCCCTGAAAAAAAAGTTTTCACACTTGCACAGATCAGTGTCAGACTTTAGAGCAAAAAATCCTCATTCTTCTCCAGAACCACATTAAATCCCAACCTGAAGCTGCACCCTGCAGGAGGCTCCCCCCAAAGGTCCAACACTGTGGCTGGGGAAAGTTTTCCCACACAGATTTTCCCATCAGAAAGTGAAGCTGTTAGACAGTGCCAACAACAAAACTCCACCACTCAAGGGGAAATTAAAACATCCAAAGATTGCTTCAATGTGCAATATTTGACTGAGCACTTCAAGTTTTACTTCAAGATATCCACCAGTGATTTTTCCCTCCCTTCAACTGTTTTATTTCCCCCTCTGCTTTAAATCAGAACAGGAGATTCTCACATGGCAAAGTTCCATTGGACAAAAGAACCCCCTACAATTAAATAAATCTACCAGCTTTCCCAACATCATCGTTTAAATCAGCTTCAAATGGTTTTACACAACACTTTATAGACTTGGAGAGGGACATGTTCCCCTGACAAAGCATCAGCTATCCAAACAACTGAGGCATGGGAAAATCGTGCAAGAGCGTGAATTGGGGAAAGGTCTTTGGTGAGCAGAGATAGACTCTGTGCTCATGTAAGCATGGTAGCTCTGAACAAAGATCTGCAGGCTAATAGATATGTAAGACACATGACATGTGGTTCTCATTGCAGCTCATGCTTTGGGAAGGGGGTACCTTGGAACAGATCCAGCTGGGATAGGTTTATCCCATTACTCTCCTATAATTTTCTGCCGTTTCAAACCCTTTGACAGTTACTGTAGTTTAACATCACACCCCCTACAGACTGAGGCCTGTTTGACAGGCCAGCAAACAAAACCACCCCCACTTGGAGATGAAATATGCACCATATGTGAGCACCGTGCAAGGCACGAGGCTAGCGCCCACTCCTGTACTGCCGACACACGGATGGAAAGCTGCTGTGGAGATGCCTTATCCCAGCTCCTAACCCACAGAAGCAGCATGAACATCAGCCCTCCTCCACTGCAGTGTTACTCATGCACAGTGGGTATTAGCAAAGGGAGGAGGAAAAGAGGTAGAGACAGGATGGACGAGCCCTGAATATTAAATTCCCAAGTCCCCATTTTAGGGAATTGCAAGGAA
>NW_009943033.1:0-346 GCF_000696875.1 Nestor notabilis | reverse complement strand
GGGAGGGGGAGAAGCTGAAATTGTTTGCTCTGCTGAAGCAGCAAGACACACTAAATCAAAACTGCTTTACATTAACTTTGTAAGAAATTGGTTTGGAGTGGGGGGAGAGGAGAAGAGTGGGAGGTTTAGTTTTAAACAGCTATTTGAAAGCTGCGGCTCTTGGATAGAGATCTGTAATTAAGATCTTTCCTTTGTTGAGCCGAACAAAGGAGCCACTGGCCCTTCCCCGGCGGGCTAGGGAGGAGGGGGGCGAGAAAGGAGAGTCAGCGGGTTCGGTTTGCCCAAGCTCAGCCCCTCGGTTCCCCAGTCGCTGCCTGCCCATGGAGAGACGCTGCTGCGGGCAGGT
>NW_009943032.1:86273-91705 GCF_000696875.1 Nestor notabilis | reverse complement strand
TGCCGGCTGGGCTTAAACCACGACATCACTGTATGGAAGATGTTTTTCCTGAGACCAGACTCCAGCTGATCACTGGATGTTCCCTGCCTCCTTTCACTCCACTGCATAGATCCTTCCTTTACTCCATGGACTAGACTCACAAGTGTATTCAAGAGCTCAGTGGAACTGAAATACCTCTTACTATTTGGCCTGTGTCTGCTAGGCAAGAGAGAGGCACAGACACAGCACTCCTGCTGCTGCTAAGCACTGCCCTGAAACCTTTACGGGCAGTCTTCATGGTCAACATGGTAGCTGGTCAACATGGTAGCTGTCCAAACAGCACTCTCCAGGGACTGTATTTCCTGCACAACTTCCCAGTGACTGAAAAGTTGGAAATACTAACATGGACAGAAAATCACTTCGTGGGCCTGGACTTTCCCTGGCAGCAGAGGCTGCTAGAAAACGTCTGGAAAATACTAAAACAGACCCTACCTCAGGGTTAGGATTTTAAAAAGGGGAAGTGTGGCTAGACCTTATCTTCTCAGCCCCATTACCTCTGACTTCAGGCATTCTCATCAATAATGTTTCTGTGAGACAGGTGGAATCACAGACAAAACTCAGTTCTATCATGGGTGGCACATAACATTTCTAAGAGCTATCTAACACACTCAGATACAAAGCGACATGCTATACAAGGCCATGTAAAGCTGTTGCATAGATAGTGGGGTTTATGTTCAGCTTCTACATGAATTCCACATCACATTTATTTCTAATGAGAATAAAGTCTAAGAACATTTCACACCTTTGGAGAGCTGTTAGAACTGTGCTCCCACACATTGCTTGAGCACTGTTGTGAGTTCTTTACTACTTTACCACTTCTACTACTTTTTAAATTGCCCTTTACTTTTTTAACTCCCCCTTTCTCTCTTCCCCCATTTCCCTAGGTACAAGTAAATCTCAGGTAAAGCACACATTACAAAACCAAAACTGTTGTTTCTCCCTTTGGCATGTCATTTTTCTTTCTTGATAAGTTTCCAAGTCTTTCTGCAGCTTTTCCAGGGTGACCTCTGCCAGACACATCAGATTTATTGCCTTAATTATACCTCCACTGTCTTCTACTTGGAAAACCTGAGACAGAAAGAAGATTTTGGTACATGTCCGGCACATCAGCTTGGTTTAGATGTTGGGTGGGAACACAGTATGTAGGGTATTATGCTCCTTAGCAGATGACAGGGCTCACATTCCTTGAGTACAAAACAGCCCCCAGCATCTACACTATGCCACAGTGACTGGAGAAGCTTATAATGGCTTCCTTCTACTTAAGGAAAGGGCTATATGATAAAAGTCTATGTAAGGGGAATAGAAATCCAGAAGCATGTCAGTGCTTTCCTGGGGCCTGTGGTGAGAGGGAAGGGTGCATTTTGGCTGAGCGAGCCCTGGCAAGAAAGAGGGGCTGTTTCCTCACTTATGGGTATTTGCTGTTCCATATGCCCTCACGGAAAGAATATCCTGGATAGAACAGAAAGCAACCTTCTGCTATGGCAGGGATAAAGTTAACTATCTTCCCAGTAGATTGTATGGTGCTGTGTTTTGGATTTAGGATGAGAATAATCATAACACACTGATGTTTTAGTTGTTGCTAAGAAGTGTTTGCACTAAGCCAAAGACTTTTCAGGTTCTCACCCCACCCCACCAGCGAGCAAGCTGGGGGTGCACAAGGTGTTGGGAGGAGACACAGCTGGGGCAACTGACTCCAACTGACCGAGAGATATTCCATATCATACGGCCTCCTGGACAGCAGAGACAACTGGGGGTAAAGCTGGCTGGGGGCCACTGCATGGGAATTGGCTGGGCATCAGTCAGTAGGTGCTGAGCAATTGCATTGTGCATCCCTTGTTTTGTATATTCTATTAGTTTTACTTTCCCTTCCATTTCTATCCTATTAAACTGTCTTTAGGTCAACCCATGAATTTTATTTTTTCCCCCCCAGTTTTCTCCCCCATTCTCCTGGGGGAGAGAGTGAGCAGCTGCACGGTGCTTAGCTACCTTGCAGGTTAAACCACAAGAGTTTTACACTTCCCTTGCTCTCACTGTGTGAACAGTTCATCTTTAATTAGTGCCTGTCTCATTACAGTCAGCTGATGATGCAGAAAACTGTTTCCTACCTCCCTGCCAGGGACCAAGCTGAGCTGTAAGAGAGGTTTTCTTTGTCTTCAGCAGTGGTGTGAACAAAACAAACAGTGCAAGAGGCTGCATCTAACAGAGCTGCTAGTTGCTCCTTTGCATCGACTGATGCGGTGTGTCCTCCTCAACAACATCTGGAAGAGAAGCACTGATGAAACAGAGAAAGGTTTTATCCAGTCACTTAAAAAGAGGGTGAAGTCCATACATAAGTAGCTAAGGTTAAAAGTCAAGTGTGTGATTAACAATTTGAAAGTTATGTGGCCATTTGTGCATGAGTGTGAATTGGTCTGGTCTCCCTGCAGAGATGCAATGAGGATGTGCATGCCTTTCTACAGTCCCGAACCCTTCCTCATTCTGTAGGAAATGCTTGATGCCACCCTTGGGCTGTCAAAGCCTCTCTGAGCAAGATCACAGGACTCCCAAATCAGTGAGTCGCTTGTACTTGCTCAGAATCATCTGCAGTGACATGCAAACCATTAAGCGGAGATCACAAATAGGAACAAATAAAGTTAGTTCTCAAACAAAGAATCCTTTGAGTTGGATTTATGTCTAAGAAAGATTTGTTGGGGCTAATCCTTAAGTGGATAAAATTGTACTCACAAGGGGAATATTATGTCAATGACCTTTCAATAAATGACAGGGTCCTACCATGTAAAGTAGCTGAAGTGCTATCTCAGCTATGGATTTTATCTAGCTATTGTGGAAAAACAAGCGGTCGGTCCAGGAATGTTTTTGTTAACTCTATATAATTGATTAATTCAATCTTGTTCAGAAAGCTATAAATGCATCTCTAAGTGCCTTATGGTCACATAGTAGTACACCAGCAGACACGTTTATTCCCCAAAGGCCTCATACAGCCCCCACTGATATCAAAGACAAGATAGATAGTGCATCAGCAAGACACTTATCCTGCCAGTCTTGGCAGGGAGAGGTGCCAGGCAGTGCTTCATCCTCATCAGCAGTACACCAGGGCCTTGAGCTACCCAGCATGGTGATAAGTTCTCTGCCATCATCCTTCTCGTCATCCTGGAGGTTCAAACATCTCCTTTGGAGATGAGGCAGAGTTAATGTCTGCTAGAGACAGATAAAGCTGGGGCTCCTTCTTAGGTAAATACTCTAGTGACAGAATTACCACCTAAAAGAAAGGCTTGGGTTCTTTCTCTTCTTGCTGAGTCCTGTGAGGAATCTAGCCTAATGACCACACAAGGAGCACAGGTTTTGGCAAAAAATGGGTCCCACAGGAAAATAAGATTGTTTTGTCACTAGTCTGGAGACTTCTGCTGGGCAGAAGGTCCTTCCAGAGCTTAGATACCTCTGGGCTAAGGAAATCAAGTATACAGGGGTGACCCCTCTTTAATCACAACACCTAACAAAGATCTGCCTTCATTTTTTTGATCAGTAAATCAGTGGCATAAGGAACAGCTGCAGTCCCAGAATTCCCCTTCTGGTGTTTATGTGTGTGTGTGCCTGAAAACTTTATCTGCAACATCACTCGACTCAAAAACTTGGAATTCAAGTTGCAGGTCCAGGAAGGTTTTCCCCATAACAGCCCTCAATCAGCAAAGACTTAGCCCCCATTTTTTACCTTCTGAAGCATCCCAATCCTACTCTTCAGCCAATTCTGGCACAACCTCCCTCAAAATTAATTCTCAGTAATTTCCACGGCCTTTTTATCAGGCTGTATATAAGGAAAAATGTTTTTCTCTCACTAGCCCGGACACTTCAGGAAGGCAGTATTTTTTAAAGAACTTTTAAAGATTACAGTTTGAGTTTTATACAATCCCCCCCGTTTCCCAGTCAGATTAGTAAACACAACCTTTTCATTTAGCACTGAATTCAAGCATGTTTGAATGCATGATTAGAAATTCTGGTTCTACTGACCTAAGAAGAGCTTAGGCATTTTTTACAGTGAGGCCAAGAGTTCATCTGGGGCTTAACATGTGAAGAGCTTTGGCTTCTACTGGGGAAAAATCAGTGTTCAACATCTTCCAGAAACAGGACTGGTTTTGCCAGCCTTGGCAGTAACTGATGTTTCACGTACTTCAGGGGATCTGGAAGGTAAAGTCAAGTGATTGGACAACTTTCAGAAGTTCAGGCAGCTGCAAGAGGTCATAATTTGTCCTCAGGTCTGGCATGGTGACAAGAGATTCTTTGTCCCAGAGGTAAGCAGTTTTCTAAAGGGCATTTTTCCTCGAGGAACTTGTAGTTTCCTATCTATCTTTACAGTGTGGTCTAAAGTTGGCTGGTTGTCTATATTTTAGTTATGGGAGATGGCTTTGCTCTAACAGGAGCAGCTGCAGCCTAAGCACTGCAAACACTGTAGCTGAACACGCAGGCTGTGCACAGTGCCTTGGGTGGTGGCATGGGCTGCTCTTAGGTAGCATCCAAGATCCTATGATCCAGGAGGACTCTCCAGAGTTTGCTTTTAGAGGGCAGAATGAAATGGGATGGATATAAGTATTACTATCTTTTTATAAGGATATGAAGTAGAAATTAATTGCCTCTTTCTCTCCTCAAGCTGAGCCAAAGACATTTCTGTTTACATTTAAATGGCATTACAAAAAATTATACAGCATACCTAGGAACATGTGCATCTTTCTGCTGTGGTTAGCCTCTTAGCCATACATACAGAGTTCAAGCAGCATTATGGTAACATCACCAAGCAGGTCTCGCCTCAAGGGCTGTGTCTGTTCACATGCAGGGCTGTGAAAACCATTAAAACCACTCCAGAAAAGAAAAACCCAGCTTAACATTTCAAAAGCTTAAACACATTTAAGCAATATCACTGTTGAAGAAACACAGCCATGCTCAGTTATTAACTGTGTGATGCATTTAGCCTGAGATAAGAGCACACATATGCTCAATTTAACTGCTGGCTGCAGTGCAGTTCTCCATCAGATATGCAAGATTGCCCATTCTTTCTCTCTCTCCTTTCTGGATCAAGTGTTTGAAGCAAAGCCTAAGGGAAAACAGCGGTGAAAACATTTTGTCTTCAACGAACAGACTTCTCCTTCATGAAGGGAGGCTAACACTAGCAAGTAATGTCCCTAAATGTCCTAGTATCAGGCGTCAGCTGAACAGAGTCGTATTTTGCTATGCCAGGTCCAGAATGAATCTCTGCAACAGTATTTGGACAGGTGTGGGAAAGTAAAAGCAAATGTACAGCTTGTCAGAGAGAGACTGAGAAACAGGAAAACTGCCAAAAGGATGAGTAATCCACATGGTTGTTTACTGTCACATCTGGACGTTCAGTCTGCCAGGTGCTGGAG
>NW_009943032.1:11015-86242 GCF_000696875.1 Nestor notabilis | reverse complement strand
AGATCATGTCTGTTCCCCCCCCCCCTGCCACTAAAAGAGATCATTTTACTGTTGCATTCAAGAACGTGGCAATAGGAAAACAGGAAGTTTAGACTGTCCTATACAAGGTGCCTCATGTGCCTGGGGACCGATGTCAACACACCCCACCTCTCTGGCACCATATCCACTATGCATTTCCTTGAGAATTACTGAGAAGTCCAGAGGTTTTTCCTATTTTTATTTATATATTTATATTATTTATACCTCATCTTTGCTAAGACTGCTGTTTTGATGGATACCTTGGAACAAGAGTGTGTTATCCTGGCAGGTGGTTTCCCTTCTATGAACAGAGCACTCATACAACATGCCATTAACTCCACAGGTAGCACAGTGGTCCCACACAAGCATGGTCAACTCTGTTTGCAGCTGTTTATCGTGCTGGCAGAGTAGAGACTCGCATCTCCAGACACACGGGCACAGGCTGCTTGCTAGGGAAGTGCTGCAGAATCTACACCTGCTCAGGAAAAGGGAATGTCCTCCTTGCATGAGCAGGAGGGAAAGCCTGGGCAGTTTGGAAAAGACCATCATGTGAAAGGATGCTGGAAGCCGCATGCCATGGTGGCTGCAGGGCTGTAGAAATGGTTTGACAGAAATGAGCAGAGCCCATGTCTTACATTTCCTTCACCACCTTCTCAGAAACAGAGGTGAAGAGAATAAGTACACAACACTTAGTGTCTCCCACCACCTTTATTACTGTTAAAGGGAGCAGCAAAAGAGACAGTCTATTTTTCAGTGTTTCATGAGGAGAATTACAGTTGCACAGAAGACACAACATCACGGACATGGAAGTTGCTGCTGATGTTTAGTGGGTGACAGGCAGAGCTGAAAGAAAGCCATTGACTCGTCTCCTTTCCATGCTTCCCTCTGCACTCGTTGCTCTCTTGATGAGACATCAGCCCCAAATGCAGGAGGTAAGGGTGGCCATCAGGTGGCCACATTTCTTTCTGCAACATGTGATTAGAAAATGGACAAGGAGGTTTGAGCATAATTCTTACCCGCCAAGCCAGCTGCCTGCAATCTGCAATATAAAACTGCCTGGCAATTGGCCACTTGCCTGAAAGAAATATCTTTCAAGACAAAAATGAGATCACAAGTCAAATGTAATTCTGTGCAACAGAAAGGAGCATGTCCTAAAGTCACCACCCTGAACAGACTCACATAAATTTGGTGATAAAGTGAATGTGATTGCTTGAATGAAACAGAGGTCACTGAGACTACAGTTGAATAGGGGTTTTGTAATCCTGTAGCTGAAAATAGGAGCAGCTGAGAGAACTGGGTTTGTTCAGGTGTAGGAAGAGAAGGCTCAGGGAAGACCTTAGTGTTGTTTTCACTGCCTAATGGATGGCTTAAGGCAGATGAAGCTGAAGGCATCTTGGTATTGCACACAGAAAGGATGAGATATAACAATGCAAGTTTCAGCATGGGGTATTTCCCCATTAGATATTTGGAAAAAAATTAACAATTAGGGTAGTCAAATAATGGTACAGAAGACCAGACAGGTTGCAGAGTCACTCTCACTTTGTGCAGTTATTGAAAGGCTTTCGTGATGCTATCAATTACATTTCATCACTGCAAAAGCCTGTGAAGAGGGCAGCAAGCCAGTATTTAAAGGACCCAGGAAAAGGTGGTACTTTCCTGTTTCTTTCTCTCTGCCATTTTCAAAAAGTTCACTATTTACCAGGCAGAATTTGCTAATTTATAGCATGCCAATGGTTGCATTCGTAGGTACTCCAGGTGATCCAGGTCACTTTTCCTGGCAGTCAAGTAGTTGTTTATTCAAGTGGTAGCTGCTACAAGGTACAACTATTAGTAGCCAAAAGCAACAAGAGACATTAAACACTTGCATTGGAGAGTGCAGACCAGGGATAAGTAGTTGTATAGTATGTTGGAAACCATGCTTCTTTGTTAAAAGCATTTTGTAAGATGCTTTTAACAGGCATGATTCATAGATGTGCTTCATCTTAGAAATAGCAATTCCTTAAAATAATCACACCATAAAACTGATTTTGTTTTGTTTTTTTCCTCACAAAGCACAAGACTCCTTGGCTCCTTTTCCTGTTCAATGATTTCCTATTAATTACCAAAATTAAACATAACAGAAAGGTAATAATGGATAGAGACATACATGGCTGCAGTCATTACGGTTTTTAGCTTGGTAAATATTTTGAGTGTACTTTGGAAGGTTGATCTAATTATAAATACAAGACAACTAATCAGCATGAAGGACTGGTGATACCTCCTTAATAGAAAACCATAACACTGATTAAAACCCTTGCTTTTAGGCTCAGTATGTTACAGGAACACTATGACAGGCAGAATTTACATTACAAGACCTTAACATTTGCATGTTTGCCTGGTGGTGTTCTGACACGCTGGATTCCTGAAGTTAAGAGAAGTTTCAAGGTTATGAGAAGATCTGTAGTGCTCCCTCAAGACTTGGTTCAGCACCTGAGAAATTTTTATCCCAGAGGTATCAGAACTCTTGGAAGGAAGTAAAAAAAAGAGGGGAGGCAGGAGAAAACAGGGAAAGGGAAGGCTGGCTTTGTTCTCAGCACTAACAGAGTCAGTCTACTGTATGCCTCCTCTCCCTCCATTGGTTTCTCATGGTTTAAAATGGATATATAATGACTCCTAAGAAAATTTTTATTGATGAAAGATGCTACAAGAGAGAGTTCAATATATGATAAATGTCTGTATTTAGCCACCAAAAAAGGGAGTGGATGACCTGAAATTACTAAAGCTTCAGTGTAGGAGTGCATCTAGCTAATCAAGTTTATGAAGCTGTTGTAAATTAAGGCTAAGCGGACCTGTGCTGACTCTCAAGAACTTTGTGTCTGATACAAAAACTTGAGAGTTTTCTTTAATGAAGCAGGTGTTCTGCTTTTGTAGGAGATAGAGAACGTGTGCAGTGAAAGGTTCTAGACCAGCAACACCATTCCTTAGCAATAGGGGTTATGAAGGGAGCAGGAATTCAAGGGACCTGGTGCCCACAGGCAAGTCTCTAAGGGTTGCCCCACTTACATGTCTTGGGGAAACTTCTGTGAAGGGCTGCAACCCATT
Organism: Nestor notabilis; assembly: GCF_000696875.1. Taxonomy (NCBI): domain Eukaryota; kingdom Metazoa; phylum Chordata; class Aves; order Psittaciformes; family Psittacidae; genus Nestor; species Nestor notabilis. The sequence goes on along the minus strand of NW_009943032.1, from coordinate 83,143 downwards.
CAGAGCCCCAGCAAATCTGGTGCCCCCCCAGGCACTGTCTGTCTGCATCTATGTGAGGGGAGATGGGGAAACACACGTCCAAGGCATGGATAAAAAGTCCTGCTATTAAATTAGGGGAGAAAAGGTGGAGAAAAAAAGTTTTGAACACTTTTAGTTTCTGCCTGTGGACTTGTATTGTGTTTCTAATGGGGCTTTTTAGTACTAGGTGTGACGGTGTAGGAGAGCTCCAGGTACCAATGGTTTTCCTGAGGTTCCTCAGATAAGCAAGCTGCCTGAGTTCCTTTGGTAAGAGAAAGCACATATAAGTTAGGGTTGTTTAGTGCCTATACTTCATGAGCAGATGGCAGAAAACCAGCTAAGCAACTTCATCTTCTATTCCCAGAAATACGGAGGCTCAGACATCAGTTTAATGCCTGTCTGTCCTTCCCTCACTCCTGAGCTGCAGTCCTTCATCAGAGAGGGTGGATTTTGCACTGTCCTAGACCAGCCCATCTCACTAGATAGGCTGATACTGAAAAACGTTGACCCCATCCATGTTACAGGTATGTGCCTATGTGCATTTGAACATCTTCAGAAATACCACCTCAATGCATTGTGTATGTGGCAGTGTAAGGGTAAGATGCTATTTGCCCAAAAACTACTCTCAGATGCCTGGGATGCAAACGCTGGTGCCTTAGCACTGTGGCTTCACAGCTTTGCTTCTACTGTGAGGCATGAACTGCTTACACAGGCATTACCTCCCATGTCCCCCTGCCTCTAACAGTGACTTTTACATACACACCAGATATTACCTATTCACCCTAAAGGAGGTATCTAGACTCCAGTGACTTCTTTCTCACAAACCAAGTATTTCCTTGCCCTAACTGTCCTAACACTCTCTGTCAAACCTTGGGCACCCTTCTCAAGTATGTTTTCAATCCCATACTAGTCATGCAGCATTTTTTTCAGCTGTCCCACTCACTGCTTTCCTGGGTGTCCTCACACATGCACAGCAGCTATTCTTGAGGAACCTGGAGAGGAGATTTACCTCCTGCTGCTGCTCCTACTCACCTCTCCACCATTTATCAATGCCTCCTTGCTCACAGGCATCTAAATGCACTGCCAGGGGAAACCAGCTCCAATAACTGCTGCTGTGCCCTTGCGTGAGGTGGGGAGGAGGACTGACCTCCACAGAGAGTGACCAACCTTACCCTGCCAAAACAGCATCCCTGGAGTCACAAATCTGAGCTTGGGTGAGGGAGCAGGTGTGAAAAATCAGGCTTCCCCTTGGTCTGAGCCACTCATGCAGGCTCTCACACACCCCAGTCTAATGCTGCCCAGATCCCAGGAGCCTCCTGGATCAAAGAGAAAGAAGAGACTTACAAATCCGCAGGCTCCAGGGCCTGTCAGCCATCCTAATCCTAAGGTCTGAGAGGAAAAGTTCAAGGAGCTAGAGTGCTCTGTAGAAAATCAATACATACGAAAAGCAAACCTAGAGCCCATAAATTCATTATAACTTGAAATATATTCACCCAGAGTACTTAGCATTCAGCATCAATACTGTAATGAAATAAAGGTAGGCAATAAAAGGCAAATTACTAAAGATGAGATAAGGGCATGAACACAGAAAAGAAAGGTGCTAAAAGGTGCTCCAGGCGCTGTTTGCCTAACAAGTCTCCCTGCCAACCCAGCAGAAATGAAACAAATGCAGTGGCCACCTCTCACCAAGGGGAGGGCAGCCCCACGATCCTACCTAAGCCCAGACTAGATGCAAGGTTGACAGCTTCTGGGTGCCGGTGCGGGCAGTGCAGCCACACTCTGGTTTGGCCATATAAGATTGGCCATAAAAGCCATAATGAAGGTGGGAATAAGACTTTTGGATTTTTTTTCCAAGTCAGCATTTCCTGCAGAGATTTCTAAGCAGGGTCCCTGTGATCCAGCTGCAACCAGCAGAATAGACAAAGTTATCTGTGGCGTCCCAGCCCACACTCTGGCCACCAGTTACGGCCAATCCCTGCACCCAGGACCTCATTGCCTGACTTCTCTCCCACATATTCCTACCAGCTTTACTACAGTCTCTGTCTGTAAATCTCTGTCTCTTTATGGCAGTCTCTGTTACTTACCTGTAGTCTTGTAACACCTTGGAAGCCCCATCCTCATGCAGGACTCCTCGGAGGGGGGTACAATAAAAAGAGTTAGAAAAATTGCTACAGGGAGCTTGCAGTTCAGATTTCCACCATTTTGTGAAAAAAAATAAAAATGAAGCAAAACTTCCAATGCCAATGGAAAATACCCCTTTGTAGGAAAAAAATAAAAGTTTAAATATTATCAGGAATGCGTGACCTTGGGGAATGCTGCCAATCCATTTGCAATCTCAAGGCGAATTTTGCTGTTGGTGGCAGTAAAAGACTAGAACTGCTGTTGGTGGCAGTTCTCAGAAATGACAACATCTGGCTTGTAGTGACCCATCACATTAATGAACAGTGAAACCCTGATTTTTGATCTAACGTACTTTTGCATCCGTTTGCTCGCTGACGGTTGATCTCACTATGGGAAAAAATGAACCTCAATACAAGGACTAGAAAAAACTATATATATTGCAGTATCATAGATATACCCTTTTGGTAACAGGCAGGAGGATGATATTTATGCAGGATAATTCTTGCCTGAGGCCTGCTACGTATCCGTGGAGAGATAAGAGCCATAATGGTGTTCTTACAACCCTGAGAAGCTACCCTAAAGCAGACCTACCTATCTGCAAATGCCAAAACCTTGCACAAGAGACCATAGATGTAACTTTACATGTAAGTGTAATAGTAGGAACCCATCTCTGAAGCTCATAAGCAGCAACATACGTTCCAATTAGGAAATCACTTTTAACATTCTGCTGTGGATTTAAGATTTGGGGAGAACCCAAACCCACCATCATCAATCCAAGAGCAGCCATTTCCCTGCCTGGCAGCCATCGTATGGACTTGTTTGAAATAAAATTAAAATGGGGCCTTTCTTTTTAATTCCTGATATTTGTTTTTCTCTAATTTCAGTTAAAATTTAGTCCACTTTGAATGGAAATTTATCCTAATGATCCTCAGCGAGACTTAAAAGCACCATAGCTGCACAACGGTAAAATAACTAAAAATAAAATAAATGAAAGCAGGATTAACTTTTGGAAATAACAAAGCTTCCTGCACAACAAAAAAAAAAATAACCCTATCAGGGTGCATTGCCCTATTAAGAATCAGAACAGATGATTACATATATCATTTCTTCAATCATAAGCAGACAATGGGTTATAAAGTTGGACTGACAGCTGCATGAGGGAATTTACATCACCTCTTCATATTTTTCCACAGTCTTCAGCCTGCGAAATGCTTTCCTAACACAGCATGAAAATAGGTACCATCAGTGCATTGCAGTCTTCTTGCTACAAGCTCAGACAGAGGCTGCTAAGGTAAGTAGCACCCCAATTTTTTCTTCTCTACTTACACAACCATGCTTTTCCTAGAAGAGAATTGCAGCCTGAGAGCAGCCATGCTGTTATAAGAATCTATTACAGCTGTGACATTTGACCAGAACCAAGCCAAAACAAAATAACACCCCAGGGCTCTGGCTTGCACATTTCTTACAGAACTTTTGCTGTTGAACATGTACCAATTTGATATCAGGGTTGGCAGCAGGTCATATTCGTGTTGAAAAACATTGTGATTTCTGATTGGTAAAAAAGGCGTTTCTTATTGCACAAAAATGAAGACAGTCAGCCCCTTCAGAGAAGAACACCAAAACACAAACCCCCAGCTCCTCATAAGCAGTAGTACTCAGATCAGAAAACCGTATCATGCTCGTCTATGCACAACACACATCTTGCAATTTCAGGTTGAACAGATGGTATGATTCATTCCACTGCTACATAAGTTTACCCCCATTTTCACACCACATTTCTAGTAACAGCACTGCATGTAACATCTGAAAGTGTGGTAGACACTTCGCAGTAGTATATTTTTTTCTCCTGTAATTTGAATTTCATTCTCTAATACCTAATGCACAGAAATCTGACTACAATAATACTAATTCTTAAGAGTAAGCAGCAGTAGAAAGACTTCTTCAGGGAAAAGCAATGAGTGAATTCTTCCTATTTCCATGGCACTGGTTGGTACTTGGAACAGGTATCTCTACTACTATAGATACCTACTCAAGAAGTCATTACCTTCTCCTGTGATTGAAATATTACCTTTCCCTTCTCAAGCTGCCTTCACACTAGGTGGCCACCATCTTCTCAATATCTCCCAAGTCCAGTTTACCAGAGAAGAGAGCTCTGCTCACTGCACACCCCTGCTGTGAAGGGTTCTTTTCACTTGGACGTGGTGGCATTACCCATTTTGTTGACTTTGGGTGCTCTAAGCCCTGGGAAAGGTAGACTTTCCAGCACCAGTTGAAGGAAGTGAATTACCTTATTTCAGCTCCCAAGAAGCCCAATCTCAGCATAATCAATATACTTTTTAAAGAAACTTTGCTAGCCAAGATGAGCTCATGGGTTTAGCTGACATGATTCTGCAGGGCAGAAGGGAAGGTGGTTTGGATTAATACTGATGGGTTGGTCTAGATGACTTTTAGGGGTCCCTTCCAACCCAAACTGTCTATGATTCTATGATACTGGTCAGTAGTATTATATATAGGGAGCCAAGTATACCTGGGGCAGACAAGTGCCTCAAGATAGCTAAGCTGTACCAAAAAGGAGACAACAAACTGAATGAAGCCATTGCCATTGACTAGTCCCAAGCAGAGGGCTGACTCTTAGACCTCCTGACTTTTGCGCAGTGCCTGCCTCAGCTTCCAGCTCCCTTGCGAGGCCCAGGTTGCCCCTGCCTGCTTGCCTCTTGCTGCTATACTGCGCTCTACTGTGGGGAGTACACATGGTGTGTTGAATGTTGATGCAGTGAACCCCATCCCCTACTCCCACCTCTCTCTCAGAGACCAAATATTCAGCAGACACATGAAAACACAGACCCAAAATACGCTGCTGTTGCTCATCCCACCCATACCACTATCCTGCCTTCTGTTCTCTTCCCCCATTTCCCACTCTTCTCCCTGAGCCTTGAGAAGCAAAACAGTTTATATCTTGACTGCTGTGAGTCTAGTACTGCGTGGCAAAGCCCTGTGCAACCGTCACCACCACCATACTGCACATCAGACCTCCTCCACCAGAAGCTCCAGAGGGGCCAGAGCAACCACCCCATGCCAAAGGCAGGCTCTGTGCTCTACCAGGCACATGTAGACTCCTCCATGTCCTCTGCTGGGATTCCTTAGACCTGTATGTCATCCAATTTATGTCTAGCTTTCTATTTTTCCAAGTGATGTTTTCAACTTGCTCAGGGTATAAACACACACAAGAAACAACCAGATGGATCAATATAAAATGTATGAATCCCAGCATAGCATAGCATGAAGTAGAACAGGCTGCCCATTCTCATGCATTTCTACTATTTGCATCAAAGCTCGGTGTCTCTACATGCATTACAGCAGGAGAGCAGCTCCTGACTAAGCAAAATAAAACCCCTGGGGTGGAAGAAGCACAGCTAGACCTTAACCCTGTCTTGCTGCCAACTAATTTGTAATCTGTAATCACAGCAATTCAGAGACAACTCAGCTGCCATGACCCAGACCATCTGGACTAGCACAGAGAGAAGGAAGTTACATATTTTAAATTCATCTCTCCAGCCATCACCCCCTGCTCTCATATCTGGATGACAGCAGTTACAGAGCTGTCGGCATGATACTAGAAACCAAAATTCATGTGGCAGCACATGAAAGATCTCAGAGGGGAACAGAACTTGTGATGCTGATAGCACTGGGGCCATCTTAATCAGAGGAACAGGGAGCCCAAACTGCAGGGGCAGCATTAACCTAATAAATATTACATGAAAAAGAGTGAAATAGCCTGCAGCAAGCTTCACCATTACAAGCAAACAGAGCATTAATTCCCTACCTTCCAACCAAAAAGGAAACAAACCTCCACTGGAAATCCCTGGCCCCAGACACTGACTCCAGCAATGTGTAGTGACCTGAGCAACTGGGAGCCTTGGTTCTGAGAGAATTCATGCTCAGTTCAGGAATGATGAGCATGGGCCCTGAAGAAAGGCTAAATAAAACTAAAGGCTCTGGTGGATTATGTATTTCAATTACTAGAACTTTTTTAGATTATCTTGGTTTACAACTTACTTTTTCCTGCTACAGAAAACATGGATGTCACAGACAGAAATGGCAATGTCCAATTACTGCATGCAACATGAAATCAAGAAAAGCACTGCTTTCTGCCTCCCAGCTGAATCCACTGGAATTCAATGATGTCAGTGTCAGCACAGCACCAACAGAGCCAGTGGAAGACTTGTGGTGATAACACAGTTATTTCTTCCAGGATGCCTTAAGTTTCTGAAGCTAACAGATTTCTAACTTGACTAGGCAGGTGTAAGGAGTTTTGACCACGGGATATAGGGATGAACTAAAGGGGGAACATGTGCCTTGCAGTAAGTGCATCACTTAGAGGGTCCTTTGCTTCAACTAGGGTAAGGCTCTTGCCATCCAGGGGAGCTTTGGCACAGCTTGTCATTTTCTAGAAAGCAGGACAGCAGAAACACCTATGTTGGTGAGGAGCATTCATTCACCAGAAAAGTCTAGAAAGGTTATTCTGAAATCATTCAAACTGTATTAACAAATTTCATTAAATTAATACTGTGTATCTATAGGTCCTGATAGCCTCTCTACCTACTGAATTATAATATCACAAGATGTTTCTGCATTAACTTGAGCTTGTGGAGGCAGATCAGTGAAAGCATATATTGTGTTGACTCCTCATTAATTTTTAAAATTAGATTATTTAAGTTTCTTTGGAAAACTTCATAATTACACGGAACATTCGGTTAAACCAGAGATGCTACTGACTATACAAAAAGAAAGAACAAAAGCGCAAAGATGCCCTGCTTTATTTGCATTTTTTTTACCTGAGGTTTTTCACCACTTTATTAACAGCAAATCTGTCACTACACAGTTTTTCACACCCATTGAAGCCTCTGAAGTTTATTCAGAAACTCGAATGTTCCTTTTGCATTAAACCATTCAATATTTCACTGCTATCTCAGATCTATGGTCCACATAGCAGAAGTGTGCCCATTAGTCACTTAATTTTTCTCTCTTTTCGAGGTACTGGAAGAGACCACAGAACAGCCTGAAAATACTTGCCACAACATTCATGCAGGTTACTACCAGGAAGGGGAAGGGAAGGGGGATGCTCTTACCATGTTAGCCTTGGCTAATCCCCTGTGATTAGCCATAATCGAGAGAGAAAGGGAGACTTCCCTAAAGCCGGTCTTGGTGGCTGTCACTTTTCCCTCCTTCTGTCCCAAATCAGTTAGTCTCCCTCAGCAGAAAAGTTTTCCATTAGAATATCCTCTCAGTGTCAGAAATTACTTCAGGGTGAATGGAACAGAGAAGCCTTGCAGATGAGGGTTACGCTGAACAGCACAACAGTGCCATTCCAGTTGTTCACAATATTCATGGAGGAGACAGCAGGGGTGTTAGAACTAGATGATTTTAAGTTCCTTTCCAACCCTAACCATTCAATGATTCTCTCTCTACCCCACAACTGAATTAGTGATGAGCTCAAGTATTGCTCCTAACCCCACTCCTCCCCAGCAACACCCATGTGTACGTGGTTGTATGTTTTATCCACTGGTTCACCTGTATATATGAGCTACTGTTTGGAGGCTGTATATATGGATGTGCTCACCTGGTTGAGCATCCTCCAGCGGCAGCCTAAGGCCTCTGTGGTACCCATCCCTGTGCTTCTCCCTGTACCTGCGATAGGCAAGTTCTTGTTGCAGCTTCCTGGGAGAGGAACAGCCACTCAGGCTCCACGCCAATGGTGAATGTGCAAGGCAGGAGAGCAAAACAGTGGAGACAGCAGTTCTGCTGCAGGGCACCACGCAAGCTGCAAATGCTTAGCCACAACTTGGCTTACACAGCTGTGCTCAAACTCCCTGATCCCAAGCTGAGCTTCACACTGCATCATACCCTCCCCCTTCCACCACTAGTGCCTCACCAGAACCTCATGATACCTGAAAACACAGGCTGTCTTCAGGGAGAGGTAAGCTTAACAGGTCCTTCTGTGGTCTGAAGAGAAAGATGCCTCACGGGCAGAAATTAACTTCCCAACTCAAACCACCTTTCAGAGGAGACCTCTTCTCTCCATCTTTCTCCACTGTCCACACAGAGTCCCAAGGAAGATTTGCTTCAATAGCTAAACATAGGTTTTTGTGAATGGCCCACAATTCGATGTTGGCTTTGTCATGGAACTGATCTCTCACCTGGCTTCTCTCTGCAACATAGTTCCACCCTGAAAGAAGTTTCTGTCTCATAAATGAGCCCTTCATTAGTCTAAAAAAATAAACCAAGAGCTACTTCTGAGTCTTCCAGTTATGCCGATTGTCCAACTGCATTGTATGCAATGTAACACAGCCAGTGACTTCAATTGAACGCAGGATACCTAGCAGCCTTGTGCAGTTACTGGGAATGGAAAAATTACTCTGAATTTAATCTCCGAGAAAACAGATTTGAAACACAGTCATTATCACTAGCTCCTCAGGAACGTGAAAACTTTTCTTGCACCTCCCCACAAGTCTAAGAAACTGAGCATTTAGCTTGTTCTTAGATGTGTGGCTTCCCAAAGGTCAATTGTAAAATGATATATCCCCCATTTGAAAGCAGTTTGCTATCTTGAAATGGGGCCAGGTAGTTTTGAACGACAGAATTAGTCTATTAAGTCTAATTTTTCTCTTTTTTTATTATTATCATTAGTCATTCCTTTAACAGGTTAGAAAACAAACAAAAAAAAAAAAAAACAAAACCCAACATTTCAGTAACATTTCATCATAGTTTATATAGAACCAGTTGATGCATGGTGTCATCTCCTCATCCAAATCCACAGCCGCTTTCCATATCACAGAGTTTAGGAATTACAGTGCACACAGGACTATATTCTTTCACAATGTAAGGCACAACTACATGATCACAAGTAGTAAACACAAACACTGAAAGTAGAACTTAAGAGAATCGAACTTCAAATAAAAAGAAACAAAACCAATACACACTCATGCAAGAAATCTACCTACACCTACCAAGATGGTATGATCCAGCTTAAAAGAAGTTCAGTACTCTGTAGGTAAAACTGCAACATAAGGCTATTATAATACATTACCTCTAAATACTGGATAAGAACTTAAAACTTTTCCCATTTATATTTTATGCAATCATACAGAAATCAAGCTGTATGAGCAGTATTCACATCTGCAATAATAAACTGATCATTAAAATTGAGAAAAGAAGCAAACAAGACAATGTATTTTGTGGCACACATCCATTACAGTACTGAAGAAAAAACAAGACTAAACTAATGGTACATTTGGTGAATGACAAAGCTGCATACAAAATTGTTTACACCCAGCAGACCACAATTATGACAGCTTGTGGTTATGATTTATTTCCTGTCCAGCAGCTGAAGTTTGCATGCTTGGAACTACAGAAGTTAAAAGAATACAACAGAGTTTACAGTAATTTGAAACTATGGGATACTTTCAAACACATTAAATGAACAGACTTAACTTCTTTCCTTTTTGGTGATAAACTTTTGCAGTTTTGGCATCCTCTAGAACTTGTACGTAACATGACAGTGAGCAAACCTTATTAAACTTACCTAATGTTTGAATTTCACACTGAGAGGTAGTTTAAATGAAATCTTATGTAACAACATCAGATGGTGGGGGTTTATGATTTTTATTTTCTGTATGTGACTTTTTCTCTTTTCTTACAAAAGTGACAAATCCTATACAAGCAGCATTTTGGACGTATAACTATAAAAAGTTCTGGTATTTGCTAACCCAGCAAGATGTTCTTTCAAACATCCCTTTGATGCCAGGAATCAAGCTATAGTGTGATACAATGGAGTACTTTGCCATAAAGCCAACAGCAGCAGCCTGGACCTGCCAGCACTGGCCTATTGACATATGGCAATGGACATTTTTTTCCCAGTCCTCTTTACCCAAGAAAGGCAGGAAATACGGGTGAATTTGATTTTAGTTTAGGTCACAGGGAGAGTAAAAATTGGAAAAACACACCTACTAGGCTTCTGCTTTCATAGTAACGTTGAGCCAAAAGGGTTAGCAGAGCTTCAGTAATCTCCAAATGAGCAGATACCGCTGTATCTGCTGCACTGTGAGTGCATAGCGTATGGTGAGCTACAGAAAAAAGGCAGAGTTTATCACATTAACTAGTACCTATCCTCTTCATTATTGTGATCTTAAGTGACATCTAATGTTCTCTCTAAAGACGCAAACCTCTTTTTTCAGTGTCCCTTAGAAAAAAGAAAAATACCCTAAAACTGAGTTTCTGTGGCAAGACTTCACTATCCAATTATTGCTGGTTTTGAAAAGTACACCATTTAGTGCTTTTGGAGAGGCTGTGTTTGGACAACAATTCTAAACTTATCCTAGAAGGGATGCTGAGGTCAAGACTTCAAAAATTAAGAGCTGAACAACTGGCAAGGCCCTTGAAAATACACAAGATTCACATTTTCTCATTTAATAATCTTAAAATGAAGCTCTACAGAGATAACGTGTGCGTGATTACATGGGTTTTGTCGTCAACATGTGCTCTCAGATGATGATCATTATTTTGATACAAAGGAATTACAAGTGCAATTCTCCTTACATAGCAAGGGGCCAAATGCAATACAGTGAGAAGTCCAGCTGAAGACAAACTTTCTGTCCACTGATTACAACTAACACATGCAGTGTAAAGTATGCCATTCCACTTACTGTAGATTATATTCAGTTAGACAGCAAAAAGTGCATAGTGCTAATGACAGTGTTGTTTCCTAGTCTTCTAAGAATATGAGGGTGGGAGGGGTGGGACTTGGAGGAGTAATTTATCAGTTTCAACATACTCAAACCATTATATCATTCTTCTTGGCATAGTTTATTTTCTATTTGAACTTAAGCTCCAGCAGTTTTCTATCTGCCACTAAATACTGGCCATAATAATTTATAAAGATTTGCAACAAGCATTTGATTCCATTTGACGTTTAACTGATATTCAACAATCCTAAAAAGTTTTCCAGGTCCCTTCTTTAGGAATGTCTCTTCTCTTACATCTAGCATTAGAGAGTCAATTGTTTGTGCTCATGTAATACAAACACAGCAAGGTTACTTCACGCTTCTGCTCCCAAATCCCTTCTTGCTTCACTAAGAAAGCTTTTCTAGTGAGGATTCACAGATAATTTTAATCGCCCCAAACCCAACAAAAATAGTTATTCATCGTTCTTGTGTACCTAGTGCTCCACACCTTGGCAACTCGGTTATCTGACACCTTCCAAAGAAAGAGGGATAAACCTGCACTGTACCCTAGAGCCTCGGACTCGTGTGTCAGAGAGTAAAACCAGCTGAAAAATGAGATCCTGCTCAACGCCTTTCTTACCTCTGTTGGAAGCTGCAGCTGCAAATTCTTTTTGTCTCTTCATCTGCAGAGAGCAACTTTTCCTACTGTGACTCATTAATTTTATCCTTTTTGTTCAACCTTTGCAGAAAGGGGAAGATTACTGGAGGGAATACACGAGGAGAAGAAATAAATAACAATGAAGCACATCTAGCTAAGATCAAAAGGCTGCCACTGACCTCTGCAAAGCTACCTGCCTGCAGAGAGGTTGCACGACGTAAGTATGAATTGCTGACATGAGGTGGGAGTAGAACTGTATGATTTGCTTTCTGGAGGTAACAATGCAAGGGATTGTGGCTATTTGACTAGGAAGAGAGATGAAGTCTCCAGGAAGTTAAAGACCTTTCCCCACCCTTAACAAGACTACCCTTTACGCTTTTTGGATTGCCTCCGTAGCTTGTCCCAGCCCATGTAGCAGCTGGGCTCATATTCTGCTTCCCCAGCAATTCTGAATGTGGATGGAGTGTCTTGCAGAGGGGAGAGTTTCAGGAACAAACCCCACACTTCACTGGCCCACTCCTGATGCCACCGTAGTGCCTAGCAATCAAAGGAAGTTTGATGATACCACACACCTATTGGTTCAAGCACTGCTTACACCATTATTTCCACCTCTTGCTCTATAATGGCCTCTCCTCAGTGAATGAGGGCAATTTGGTTCTTTCTAGAGGCTGTTAAAACAACACCACTATGGGTCCTCCAGTTCCAAGGCTCTAATCTCTTCTGACGTTTTATTAGTTTTTCCCTCTGTTCCTGTGACTGTGGTCTAAAAAACCCAGTACATTAAACTGTTTTGCCTGGAATCCTTTAACACAGCATGGTAAAAATTACCAGGCTTTTTACTAGGTTTTCCTATTATTTACATTTCAAAGCATTGCAACAAAACCTACGTTCCTACCAATACATGCCCATCAAAACAGTCAGAATCTGTAAGCAGATTTATAAATACAAAGCTTTTCACCTTCCAGTTTGCCTTATTTTGTATCTCATAGGTAATTTTAGAGAGCTTGAGCACAACTTCCAACCTGGCATTGAGGCCAAGAGCGTGACAGGGTGCAGTATACCATCAACTGGTCAAAATATACAGACCAGCTCTAAGAATCCTAAGCACAAAAGAAGGAGCATAAGATTCAGCTATGGAATCATAAATTCACTCAAATTAAAAACTGTAGCAGTCGTGACCTATTGCTGCAGACCCAAAGCTCAAACATGAAAGCTTCTACCCCACCACTGTTCCTCCAGATTTTACAATCCCTCTTTCTACAAATGCGTATTTGGAAAGCATTTCCAGTCCATCAAAAAGTTGGTCATATGAAGTGGTCAGCAAAAAGCAACCTGCAGAAATTGAGCTGGTATTGCCCCTGAAGATGAGGAGCTCCAGACCAAGGTCTGATCTGCGGTCAGACAACCACACTTCTTCAGCAGCCAGCTGAGTGAGGTGACCCTGTTTGTCTTTACACAAAGGCATCTCAAAAGGCTGAATTAAGAACAACTCTACTAGAGCTTCTACCACTTCCTTTGTACTGCAGGGCTCTCTCCTCAGCATTCACACATTCCCATGGAAAAGCAAAATGCCTGAACCTAAGTGAGTCTTTTAACCATTTTCCTAGCTCCCTCCAAAAGATTTCTATCTTCCTGTCTCATGGTCTCATGTGTTTTGTCCCTGTGAAGTCATGAGAAGCTTCTCCCTTCCCTCTCCAAATGCCTTCTGTTCCACGTGGTCATCCTTCATCCTGAAAGCAGAACAAGGCTCCCTGCACTACCCAACAGAGCAGAGCACATCTACACTGGAGCATGACTGTTGCTTCTTTTCACATGTTTCTGAAGTCATATGTCAAACAAAGAAAGGCTCGAAGGCAAACTCTTCGGATTCTCTCAATAAATAAATAAATACAAAAAACCATTCCCAGAGGCAGAGATTCTGTTCGTATTTTCTATTCAAAAGATTCTTATGACAAACTGTTACACTGATGAGGAGAAACAGCAAGTCCAGGGGCTGTTCATATGGAATCATTGCAGCAATTGTTTTTCAGCAAGCAACTCTCAAGTTCAAACCAGAAAAACAGATCAGTATTTCACATAAACCACAGCAGTATCCCAAACTCTTTTGCAGTGAGGAGAACCAGTTATGTAATCCAGCTGGCTTTTGGGAAATAAGAATTTGAGTTTAAGAAAACTTCTTGAAGAAGACTCTTTGAGGCTGCAAATGTAGAACTAGACAGGTAAACTAAGAAGGGACATGAAACATGTAGATCGTACTTCTGCAGAAGAGGGATTAAGAAGTTTTTTCACTTAAGAGTTTATCAGGACTAGATTTTTTCATCAGGCTCTTCTTCATTCACATACAGAGCTGTCAATAGATATAAGCAAACGAACCTGCCTAATGATGGCTAAGCTTCCATCATTGTGACAGAATTTGATTTCTTACCTCAGGCAAGAAGTAGAGGAATTCATGACACAGTCTTTTTCTCTGAACAGCATGCAAAATTTTGTAGGAAGGCCGAGGTGTGGCAAGCTTATTACTTAAGACAAAGGGTCCCTAAATATTGGAAGGCATAACCCACTTTCAGAGGAAATAACCTTAATGGTTTAAAAATACCAGACACAAAGGGAAGAAAGTAGGAGACAGGCAGGCAAGAACAAACAAGTGTAAATAAAATCACAACATAAAAGAAGTTTGGAGCCTACATGAACTCTACCAGAAACCTCTGTTGCAAGTACAGTAAATATGAATAAATATCTAAAGATACATATATTGCCCTCTTATTTAGAGCTGTTTGGATATAACTAAGCCAATAGCAGGAGATTCACACCACCATTCTGAGCAGACTGTATCATATAACTAATGTAACATTTAAGACCCACTGGTAATGGGATCAGATGGAGCACAAAACTGAGGTTTGTTAAGTGTAGCAGGTATTCAGCATCTTCCATGAAGAGCTGGGGAAGGGACAAAAGGAAAGGTCAGACATCTGCAGCAGTGTCAGAGACTTTTTCTTAGTAGGATACCTAGCATGGAAGGTCTGGATGTCCCTTAGAACCTCAAGGACCTCCAAGGGCTTCCAGGGTATGGGCACAGGGATATGCGCTATAGGCTACTGCCAATATTGTTTGTTTGCTTTTTAAAACACACATATAAGGGTTTCTGGAAGATTAAAATCTGTCAAATGAATACATAAAAGTGAAATCAATCAATACAGAATGGAATATTGCAATTTATCATTTAATATTCCTGCAATGCCCACTAAACTCTGTCTCATCATTGGTCCACATGTACTCGCTCTCAGACACACACACACACAAACTATGCAATACAGTATGTGTGAAGATGTTGCAGTAACCAAGCACTGCAGTTAGATAAGGACTCAGGTGCTGATACTACAAGTTCTAAGTGGGCAACTATAATTGAGCTGGAGTCGAGTCCAGCCACTACCCTCACTGTGGAGTTCGAACTTCAGAGAGAAAAGTCCAAGAACCAAAGAGATAGAAAGAAAACAAAATCACAAGGGGTTATAAAGAACATCAGATATGCAATCAAATGCAACAATTAGTTACGCTTTTTTTTTCAGCAACATTTGATACATAAAATCCTCACAAGTTTTTGCATCTTCCTTTTTCTTTGAAGGAAACAAGAATAAACTACAATATCACATAAAAGCTGTTTCTCTTGAACAAAAAAATAAAAGATAAAAAAATACATTGTTACTCCTCTGTTTAAACTTTATTTACAAATAACTGGATATTTCTAATCTAGACATAGAAGCTCTTTCCAGGATAAATGGCAATAAGCTATGGATGATCTGAGCCCATGTCTCACAAAAAATACAATAGTTTTACTTGGTATCAATAAACATTTTAAAATATACTAAATTTTGCCAAGTGTTACAATCATTGTCCAAACTGAATAGTAGTCTGAGTGCTGAACGAAGTGCATTGACAGAAATTGTAAATTTTAGTGTAACATTTCTTTGTCACTCACGATAGCCAGTTATCCTTGCAAGTCATTAAAGCAAGTATCACAGACTCGGACAGGCTTCTTAGAAGAAGGAGTTAAGGCATTCTTTGCTGAGCACTCGGCACAGAAGATATTTCCGCACTGTCTACAGTGATGCTGCGAAAGAGAAGAAACGTACATGTTGAACATCAATATATCGATCGCCAATAGAGATCACTACGATGTCAAGTAAACTCTCGTGTTTTAGAAGTTAGTTTGAATATTTAAATAGTAGTCACACAGCACATGGAAGGCCACAGGAGTAATTTTTTTCTAAAGAGTATTGGAGTAAAATATTCAGAAGTACTTCACTGACTCGGAAGACTGTATCAATTTTGGAAATAATGTGGTTCAAGTTCATCCTCCTCTTAAATTTCTCCTCTTGGACTTCTTCTGGTCACATAAAACATGTTGTTCTTACACATAACTACCTGCTTTCACACTGAAAAGCATCATTGAATCGAAGGATCCAGCAGCCTTTGTTCAAAGACTACCCAAAGAACATCACTGAAATAATGCAGGACTGGGAGAGCCACATAAGATCAAGCCAGGAAGCGCTGCAAAAATGAGTCTCACGAGTATCACCCATCTACTTCATGGAGTATATCCTGATGGCAGAGGAATGCTAACATCTTAGCGTACCATAGCTTTTTTCACAAAGAAGGTCTGACTACAGACCTAAAACATGCCCAGTTGTTTCTTCTGTTCCATGTTCCATGTCCATGTTAGTGTTTAGAAATATAGTCACAAAGCACCAACACATGTTGATCCCTCCTATTTTCACATATATCTAATTTTAACAAATTCACATTCCTTTTATATCTGCAAATCCAGTTCAGAGTGGTTATAAATAAGTTTACTGTAAACACCCGGACAACAGTGTAATTTTGCTTGCTCGCTTAGGAGATTGAACTATTTTAATACTGTTTATAAACCGATACTGTTAAAATGGCAAAAGAATCATGAATAAAGTAAGCTCCACACACTATTTTTTTATATTTAAAGCACTGCAAGCAATAACTGTATCCTGAGATGTCCTGAATTCCACAGCACTATTAACGCCATTTTCTGAAGTCTGTATCCCATCTAAGAGTTTGAAAACAATAGAAAAAGAAAATCCCCACACACAGTTAAACACACCTACCCTTCTCACTGTCACCGAAAAGCCTTTTCCACAGGCCATACAGTTCTGTACCTCATTGTCTTCTGCCCACTTCCTGTTGAGAGCTTGAGTGTGTTTGATCTGTATAGAAGATATACAAAAAGAAGGTTTGTTTTCTAAAATGCTTATCTAATTCCTACTAATTTCCTCTATTTTCATTGCACACACTACCCGGTGCAGTATAAAAGCACCAATTCTGCCGTGGTACTGAGAGCTTATAGTTGTTCAGAGAGAAACCCATCCAAGTTTCAGAACTATAAGCAGATTTAAGAACCCACAGACAGCAATATGGCCTTCATATACCACAAGAATAACAACTTAATCACTCTTGGAAGTAACGTACCATCAGTCTGACACAAACTTGAAATTCTCCTAAGTTCCCACACAGAGAATCAACAGGTCTAATTGCTTCAAACCAAATTATACCTGTAATGACTGGTTTTCTCGGCCAAGTTCCTGCATTGCAGCAGTAGTGTTGTCCAGCTTTTTCTTCATCTCTACTAGTTTGGCTTGAAGCTTTTCAATTTCTCCCTCACTTTTTATACACCTGAGGAAAAAATAGTAAATAGTCAGCTCAAAGCATATACAGCAATATACACTGCCTCCTTTGGGCAGGTTGTCATGTCTGAGAAGATTCGGTCATAACTCTCAGCCAAAAATATCCTTGCTGTGAAAAGTTCTTGGATACCTTGACTGGAAAAATATTCTGTTGTAACAATCAGTTTAAGATTATCTGGCACTGCTCCAAAGGATCTGTGGTTTATTAATACCTGGAGTTACTCCTAAACCCAAGGACATTACTGAATGAAGTCCATCAACAGCAAGCCCGGATAGGTACCCCTGTGCAACAGGATACTCTCACAAACCAGCTGCAGATCAGGTCAGGCAACAGAGCAGAAAAGAACCCTTCTTCTTTTAGCAAGGCCACCTCCCATCAGCTGAAATTCCAGTAGCTGCTGAAAGCCAAATTTCAAAGGTTTTTTTTCTGCCAAGCTGTAAACAGCTACTGCATGAGTTCAGAACAGTATGGCAAGGAATTGCCAAAGAAAGAGGATCTCTCTTGCGTTGATCCCATCCTCTCCCAAGATCTACTGGTCAAAAACAAGTCAGCAAGCCTGACAGCATTGAAAAATGTTTTCCATTTTGCCTTCACCAAACATGTCAGGAACTAAAGGCAAATAAAGTTTCCTGTCTCACAGGTGTTTCTTTTACCTTTGTAATCACTGCTTTCAGGTAACTCCTGCTGCCTTGCAAGCCTCCTGCTGCCTAAAGGAAAGGCACTCTGCTTACCTAACATTTAAATATATTGTAGTGACAATAACAGAACTGGAGAAAAGATGACTGTAGGTTTTCAGGAGGAAGAAAATGCCTCCTGTGGCAACCTTAGCCTACCTAATCCAATTAGATATTTCATCTCCTAACACTGATCAGTGGGCATACCTGTAAGCACCTAAGCAAATTCTTGTTACTGGAGGCACTAAGAAGTCTCCCCCAGGCTTCTGGATGACTAGTACATCTCCTCTGATTGAGTCAAGGCAGGGGATCCTTGGAGTGATGGAGAAGGATAGCTAATTCAGATAAGAGAAGCTTTCTCTGTAAGGCCTTGCAAGGTTCATACAACAGACATGAGAAGCCACAACCTACACACCGCAAAGTTCAGAGGAGCCCAATGGATTTAGAAGGCTTTTTCAGATGGGCATAAATCTTCAAGCACAAGCACAGAGCTGTGGCTTTGGTGATAAATAAGGTCCTGATAAGCCTGCCTGATTTTCTACAAAACAGTCACCCTGCCAAAGTCCACAAAGAGCACAGTTTATCCTCAACACTCCTTGCTGTACTTCGGTAGGGACGACAGAAGGTTGCACTCTGGAAACTGCACCCACAGCCCAAACACTAGGAACAAACACAGATTTAAATAAAGCATGCATATAGAATCCTGAATCAACTGAAACAAGTTGCAGTGTGAGGCTTTCCATTTCCCAAACTATGCTTCGGCATGTGTCACGACCATAGCTTACCTCTCCAGCAACGCTCTTCTCTCGTCCTGGTTATTCTGCACCGTTGCTTCCAAGACAGCAATATCCCCACGTAAATCATCTGTCTGTTTCTCCAGCTCGCTCACTCGCCTCTGACTGCTTTGCCACTCTTTCTTCATCGTAGCCAGGTTTTCATTCAGGGCTGTGACTTGCATGATGAGCTTGGTCTCCTTCTCCTCATGTTTCCTATTTTCTTCTTCTTTCTCTTTTTGTTCTGTGTGCTAAGAATACAATGGAACAATGAAAAACAACCTTCCAAGTATTCTTTCCCTATTCCCTACATTTAATTGAGGCAAGGAAACTTACTGTACTAGAATCACTACTTTTAATCAACAAACTCTATTAGACAAGGCTGTCAACCCACTGAATTCTCCTACAACCTTAAATGCCCCAAAGATTTCTGACCTTGTCATTTAGAAGTTAACATAATGTGAAATTAAAGTCAACTCTTTCCATCTTCTCTGTCCCTGAAAGAATCCAAAGGCATGTTCACAAAACAAGTCTTCTACTCTCTAACATACTAACCAGTTTAGCTTCAATTTCAGCACATTCTTTCTTCAGCTCCTCTTCTCTCTTTTTCAGCTGATCTTTGACAGCTTGATGGGTTTTTTTCTCCTGTTCCAGAGCTGAATTAGTATTATCTATTTTGCCCTGCAGCTCTAATTTCTGTTGAATCAATAGCTGGTTTGCATCCTTGAGATTCCCCAGCTCCTGTTAGGATAAAGAGCTCAAAGTTAAAGTAGCACCATTGAAAGCGTAAATGATTTAAATTCAAAACTACTGTAATTCTTTCCAAAGAGAAGACAGCATTAATTTTAGTTTTATCACTGGAAGAAAGGATAATTTTATAGCACAAAGTATCAATGATTTCCATGATAAAAAGATTTTAAACTTTTACCTACATTATGAACAACATTCTTTTTTAAAATAAATTTACTGTGTATTTCTACTAAAGTAGTTGAAGCTCTGTTGGGTTATTTTATGCAGTTCTTTGAAATGAGTCGTCCACCGTCATTTCCTAGAGTCTGTTCTAAAATTTACTTCACATTGTTCTTTGGTTGCAATAATGAGGTTAAAAGCATCATAATGACAACGTAAAAACCAAACATTGACTGTAGTTACTTTCTATTAGTCTTAAATGTATAAATAATTACCCTCTGGTCTAAGTAAGTAGGATGATACATTTGCTTTTAAATATTAGTTTTACTTGTTCTCCTGTAATAAAACATAACTAAATCCTGAGTTCATTTATCATAAAATTACACAGACAAGTATGGAGGTACAAACAGACTCATAGGGGCTGACAGTTTTCCATAAATCAAAATTAAAACCAAACCAAAGATAGGGAGAGAACATATCCTGAGAACAGGAGGATGCCCTATATATGCATATCTATCTAATCCTTGGTAGATGGGAAACAGAATATAGGCCTTCAGGAAACATTTTATGGTTTAGTCTGATTGCTTGTATGTAGATCAAGAGATGAATATTAAGCTGCCATTGGTGTGCACACATTTTATATACGTCTTTATAAATTTTGTTCTTTAGAATAGAGATCTTAGGAGTGATAAGAATTACAGTAACCTTTTCCCAAAATTCAAGAATGTACTGGGCATAGATTGCTTGACAGAAAGAAAGTGCGGACTTCTATGTAAACATAAGAGACTTTTTTTTAAACACTGGAGAACAAAAGAACATCTGAAACTCACAAGATAACAAGTTACTTTCTTTTTACTAGTGTATAGGGACTGTACCTTCATTATACTTATGCAGCAACTTAAACCCCATGTACTTAACAGATGCAAACATAACTCTAATACTGTAACATGGAAAACACAAACTGCAGCCTCTTAGGAGCATTTGTTTCTGCAGACTGAAAACTGAAATACATAATATGCGGCGAGAAATGGTTTGTTTTACAGAAGACTAAATGTTATTTAATTAAAGCCTCCAAAATTTTACCCTTCAGATTGTTATGATTTTAGAAGAGACTTAGTCTTTTATGAGGCTCCTGACATTGTTTCTTCCCTGACTGTGACTTTTAAAGACATTTTAAGAAACCACAGCACATCAAGGGAGTTTTAACTCTACCACGCATCCTTGATACATACCAGATGTGTCTAGAATATCTGGGAAACTTCACATTTGTGACACTTTTGGACATCTTTTCTGAAGTTCAGAATAGTCAATCAAGGGTGTGCACAGTGAATCTACAGTGGAACATAAGAAAAGCCAGGACGTACAACCCACCCTGAAGCTAAGAGAAGTTGTGTGTTCCACCAGGCCAAGAACACTGGGCACCGGTGCTCCAGGATTATCACTGATCAAGTCATCATTGCTCAAGAACCACAAGGAAATCTGGGCTTTGGTTCCCTTACCTGTAATTCTATATTTACAGCAACTATCTCTGCAAAGCCATTCCAGATAACAACTACTGAGTAGGCACATTATTTCTTGTAAGCTAACCAACCACATGAAGACTCAGTTTGTCTGAATATACCTTCTCAAATTCTTGCTTGCAGGCTCTAAGCTCTTCACCCAGTTTGGCACTTTCTTTTTCAAGTCTATTCCTTATTTCTTGGAGCTCTGTTGTTTTACATTTCTCATTAGCCAGGTCTTTCTCTTTCAAAATCTTAACGAGAAATAAAAAGTGTTAGAAAAGTTACTTCTTCCAAGTTCATAAAATAAAAAAATAAATGAACAAACAAAAAAACACCCAGGGCCCAAAACCTACTTGGAAGCTTTGTAATTAAGGAGAAACTACTGCCACATATCTCTATCCACAGTACATAGTGCAAACAAGTAGCAGTATGCTTGCAGTTTTAAATTTAAAACTAATAAGGTTTTTTCCACCTGTCTAGCCACTTAGAACACACTAACAGCCTATTTCGAACCAAATTCGCTTCAGCTGCTGTTAAAAGTCTTTGCACCAAAGGTTCAGTAAAACTGCCACTGCCATGCATTACAACAGTGCTACGCTGCCCAATCACCCTTTGTTTAGAGATGTAACAGAATTTAATAAAGGGTGTCTGTGTGGGGTGTCTGTGTCTGTGTGAAGATTTCAAAAGAAAGAGGTATTTACCCTGTCATTCTGAAGATCCTGTAACATTTTGGTCTTCTCACCCAGCTGCTGCTCTTTCTTTGATGCATCCTGCTCCAGTGTAGACTTTGCTTTCTTCAGTTCCTGAATCTGCTGATTATTGCTAGCAATTCGATTTCTGCTGGAAACTAACTCTTCTTGAGCTAGAGCAAGTTTTTCTTCTGTGGACTAATTACAAACAGAGTTCTGTAAATTATCTGTCAGTGTAAGAGCTTCACATACTCAAGTATTTGAAGTTTTTCCACATGGAAAAACTGTTACCTAGCATGCAACACTTAGCTTCAAATGTTGACAGAAACTTCCAGGTTACAAGGTTACCCGAAACAAAAGAAACTATCCCAGTACCATTTCCACCAGCGATACCTTACTGTACATATTCCATCTTGCATCTTTCCACAGAGAAAAGGTGAAAACATACATAAAGGCAGAGAATGAAAGGAAACTGATGAAAAGAGGACATATTTGAATTTGCTCACACTAATTTATTCTGTTCTCTGGCCAAATCAAGTAATCTGTAACTCTGACAGTTGTTACTTAAGCGGCAGTGAAGCTATACTTTCGAAGATTTCATAAGCCATTCAAAGCTATTTTTTACCAATGACTTTTAGTGAAGCTAGTGTTAGGACAATTGAAATTTGTTTTAAAATGCTAAAATGAAATGTACAAGCTAAAAATGCTAATATCAGGATAAAAAATTTCAGTCTCAGCTGCATCAGCATTTAACACAAAATTTAAACTTCCATTCAAAATCCACTGCAGATTATATTTTCATTTGCCTTCGACTCTCTCCATTACCTAGGAAAAGAACTTCGATTTATCTCTCTATACAAAACCCCAAGAAACAACCTAAAACTTGCACCCATGACTCGTTCTATTTGCTCACAGCAAAGTCAAATTTTGGGATTCTGCTTGACTTAATATTCTGGAGGTTATATTTTTTAAGCCTCCTGCTTAGGGAAGAACTAGCTCTGCTTAGAAGCATGTTCTTTCATAAGGAACCAATAAGAAAGAAAAATACCAAACTCATCCTCCACTCCTCCAAAATATTGTTGGTTTATGGAAATTTTTGATGCTTCAATTATGCAGAATGTGAGGAGATTTATTATTAGTGATAAGTTTATTACCTTCAGTGCACCAGAAGGATTTAAATCCTTTCAGGATATACTAAATTCTTTTTTAAGCTCTTACTTAAATCGTAATCAAACCTCTTGCTGAAAGTTAGTTATTTTAAAACGAACAATAAGCACAACTTTGACTTCATGTAATTATGGATATACTTTACCCTCTCCTGTGTTGATTTAAACCCAGATTGATTTCTGATGCCTCCCTAACCCTCCCTTGAAATGTCTAAAGTATTTTGCCTGTAGAGTCAGACACAATTTGAAACATCAAAGATGGAACACTGCTGATTCAATTGCATTTTCAACAATCTCAGTGGGACTTAAAAAGCTCACATACATTGGCTTTTAAAATTAATTTGCAGACAAATGACTTTATTTGCTTTCTGAGTTATTAGTGTTCACTACTTAACACGTAGCGAGGTGTTAACTCAGAATTATTTTTAAGCAAAACGGAAAGTGTTTCTGCAATTTCAAGCTTTCAGCAGAGTGGGTCTTTCAGAAAGCAAAACCATCCTTCTCTGCTCCACTGTGGGCAGTGGAGTACAGTATTTTCCTAACAGTGAGAAAGGATGAGAAGCATAGCATCATCATGTAACATTTTCACAGGCAAAGCCAACAGTCTCTGCAGCTTTAGAAAGAAACATAATGAAGCCACAGCTTTTATTCAAATTTGTTTCCAGTAGCAAATGTGGTTACATCCAATTTGTTAGCACAGGATGATAAAATTTGATGAAGTGGATAGTGATGCACAAATTAAAAGCTTCACACAGGGAATACTCCTCTCTCACTCTCCCTCTCCCCAAAATGTCTATGCCATACAGGCTATCTCACTGTCTGTACCTACACTTAAGACAACGTAAATCTTCTTATAAGGGGAACCAGTATTTGGCCTATTCTGCACTGTATTATCCACAAACATTTCTGTAATTCAGTAGTTTTTAACATAAGAGGTTTGGAATTTTGCATACTATAGCTTACATGTGTAAGTAAGTGCCTCTTAATTGTGCTGTGACTAATAACAATACTGAGAAACCACCCAATGTAATTTTAACAGTAAATCAACCTTCTATCTGCCCATGCCTTTCTTTCTGCCTTGCAAAAAGTCCTTCACAGAATCCTTTGGAAATGAGCAGAAATCCTCTGGCACATGTTTAAACATTCCAGTTATTATCCTTGTTCCTGGCCCAGTCTTCACTAAGACAGCAATTAAGCCTCATTTTTTTTTTTTTTTGACTGCTGAGGAGATCGTACCTTTAACATAAAACCACCTCTCAAAAAAACTGATGCCATTTACCTTATTTAATTACCATTCAGTTTTGCCATTGCTTCCACAATATGACAGATATTCTGCCAACAAGTTACCCTTAGTCATGAGACTGCTCTTCACGATGACAGACAAAACTGAGTCCAAGGAAAAGGTACAGAACAAAAGATGTCAATCTGTACTTATTTTTGCTAATAAAACCAGATGCTAGGATGACTGGTACAGAGTTTAAATAAATAAAAAGATAAGAAGATATCACAGTCTGATTCACTACAACTTGGTCTGTTGCAGTGTAGATTATAGTGCCAACAGCAGAACTAGGCTGGGCTGGGCGGTAAGTCGTGGATTCATTCCACCTAAGTGAGGTGCACAAAAATGAGCATTTTAGTCTGTGTGCTCCCTGATCCTAGTCCACAAGAAGAGACATGAAATTATTCACAGATGCTAACCTGATCTCTCTTCACCTCCTAAGAAGAAGGATTACACTGACAATAGGCAACTTACACTCTTGACTTACAGGCCTGAGGTTTGGCACCATGAATATTGTCCCAGAATGTCCACTGAAGATACGCTGACAGAGATGCCAATATTGGAAGCAAAGAAACATTCTTTAGAGAACATAGAGGAAACCAGGGCTGACTACAAAGAGCACAAATGCCAAGACTGAAAGATACTTGGCAGAGCTCAGGAGAGAAGGATTCAACAAAGTATGTTTGCATGAACTCAAAATCAAGGCAAAAATAACAGTTCGGCATTTTTATTAACCCTTCTATACAAAAAATACCTTTTCGACAAAAAAGAAAAATATTCCCTGTGTGTGTGCATGCAAAAATATGTATATATCATATATACACACATGTATATATGTATGTGTATCTATACACACAAATGATCTTTGGTGCTATTCTTTATTATATGTATCAAAAACTATAGCTTTTACAAGCACTCAAATCCTATCCGATTTCTTTCTCCAGTCACAGAGACAAAAATGTATGAAAGTAGTTACTGCTACAGGTGGTAATTTATACCAAAGTAAACTTGCAACAAATAGTATCCATAACATCATAACTATGTTCTCACTTCTGATTTTGTTACAACACACTCACTTTTCCTCTGCAAGCTTACAGCTTCAAAGCTTGCATCTGGCTACAGCTCCATAGCAAGGACCGTCTGTTACTGAACCACAAACTGGGACCCAGCCGTGCTGGTGGCACTCCAGGGAGCAGCTGCCCACTGCATCTGTCTCCCATGCAATGCTGTATCTGAAACATTTGCTTACTTCTCAATCACACCTCAGAATCCCAGCCGGAGATGAGCCAGCGATCCCAGCAGTGACATTCCGAGAAGACGCCACCAGATGGTGCTCTGTGTACGGCCCGACTCCCTCCATCTCCTGTGAGGATCTAGACCTACCACCGTACTCATGCCATCCATTCCCTGTACAACCTTTTATGATCTATCCCCACACTGAAACCCTGGCCTCAGCAACAGCATGGTGCTACACCACGTGAGAATATTTGTTTTCCCTTGTAGTATTTTTAACTAAAGAAAACCTACCTTTGCTAGGATCTCACGATACAGCCTGGTCGTGCCAGTCCTGGACACAGCAGGACTTCAAACCCTGCTGACTCAGCACAGCTGTGCAGGGGGTTTGTATCTCTATTAAAAATCAAAGAATGGTTTGGGTTGGAAAGGACCTTAAAGATCATCTAGTTCCAGCCAGCAGGGACACCTTCCACTAGACCAGGTTGCTCAAAGCCCCATTCAGAACAATCCTGCACTGAAGGATACCCAAGCTCACCTTGAATACAAGTTTTAAAAACTTGTACTACTGCCTACTAATAAAATTCAGATCACTCTGAACCCCAGCCTACCCATCAGCTGTGGTTGTAAACTTTAATCAAAATCCATAGCTCTTGCTCAGATTATATACTTTTATTAAGTAACTTATTCAAGGCAAAACATCATCCAGACAAACAATTTTGAACTGGACTGTGAAACTCTGTCATAAAGTTCTTCTGACTTAAGTGGCATTTTGATGTTCGAATCTCAAGACTCACATTATCATGCTGAGGCTATCCCAATGTGCTTTTTCCTTTGAGGCCTCCTAAGAAAAGTTATCACTGGTTCTTTAGGCTAAGATTGCAATGAGGCAGCACAACCACAATTAAAGGTCAGTTCCACACCTTCTCCCTCTTCTACATATCAGATTAAAAAGTGGTGGCAAGCAGACCTCACTAATCGTAATATATGTTTTTTAATTATTTTCTTTTATTTTTTTAATAAAACAGCAAAACAGCCTCCAAGTTGGTACATTACTTCAGTACTGAGGACCTCAACCTTCCTCAGGCCCTTTAGGCTCAACAGAGACTTACATAATAAATCAAGTTACCTGACTGCTCTTCTTGAAAATCTTGTTTTCCCATTGCCATCACCTCATTTTACCTTTCTGCATGGATGTTCTATCTTTCTCTTTTGCTACCACCCACATTCAAGTTTAAAAGCATGTGGAATGCCTACTGTCCTATTTTGTACTTGTCAGAACTAGAGGTCATCAAGCTGGTTCAATAATACTTATTCAGAGCTATTTTTGCAACAGGTGATACTTAAATGAAAACTATACCAAAAAGAAAGCCAGTTAACTGAGCACATCCAATGCTTTTACAGGTCATTGCATCACCAAATGTTGATCTAAGTACCTTGCAGGAAATTAGCACACAGAGATATGTGTGCTATAGTAACTAACTGTAAGAAAGAGCTTGTTTAAACCACTGTTGCTTGTTAATCAAGCTGAAGTTCTTCACAATTTAACACAGCAATTCAACCAAGCTACATGGAAAGTAAAGCCTCTGTAACCTGCAGGGAAATGTGGCAGGTAATCTAATGCTACAGAGGAGGAGGAAGATAAGTAAAACTCCAGTGGCCTATGTTTAAGGGAGTTATTTCTCTTTTTCTTAAAACAACCCTGAACCTGGAGTTTGGCAAGGCCTCCACAGCTCACGTGGGCCTATCTGAAATGGCCACAAGACCTTTAACAATTTCAGTGGTGGGATTGAAAGGCCCCCACTGGGACAGGTGAAAGGGAGTGATGAAATCTAAGCCATCAAAGACATATACATAATGAAGCAATCAGAAGCTGACATCTAAAACAGATCAGATGATCCATCCTCCTGAAGTGCCTAGTTCTCTCCATAAATTTCAGAAAAGCCCAGAACAAGTGTCAGACACACACAGACAAAGGTGCAGTGGGATTCATCTGAAACGAAAAGTGATGAAGCTACAGATCTTGCCAGCAGACAGCCAGTCCCTGCAGCACAGTATGTGCTGGAACTAACTGGAATGTTGGCTTAGCAGCGACATGAAGAAAGGAGGCAGAAACAAAGGACAAAAAACACCTTTGCTGAATGACTCAACTCACAGCAATACCTCTTTGAAGGCACTACACCCTAATATCAAACCAGATAATTCAGCTTAGGAACAGTAAAAACTTCAAAAACGAAGTTCAGACACTTGTATTGCAGGCAGGTCCCTAAACCTGCCATTTCTATTAGCTTGACATCTCTGAACATCTACAGCTGGCCAAGAAGGAAGGGGCAAGGGCATGGGAAAAGACTGACAACTAAAATTCTAATTAAATCATCTAGAAGATAGCAGTTACTCACATGCTGGCAGACTTTGCCCTAATTAGCTATGCTGTTCAAATTAACTGAGAGCTACAATATGTAACAAGAAAGAGCAACTTGAAAAATTAACTCTTAAAAGAATACAAAAATAAATCATCTTTCACTTTGCTGCTGCACAAGTGCAAGGGTATTTCAGGTAAACTGGCAAATATGCTTGGCTTTGAATTAGTTTCAGGATGTCCTCTGTCCCAGGGGAAGGGATTGAACAGCACTAAATTCCACACGTAAGCAGAAAAACTTTTTTCCGCCTATTCTGTTCTTGCACCGTTTCTTGATCTTCAAAATGTATATAAACAGATCTACTAAATCATGTATGAACACTAAAATGACTGTAAGTACCTTAAGGTCTTGCCTTGTTGCCAGCAGCTCGGACTCGTTCCCATAAAGGTCCAGCTGCAGCTTCTCCATGTTTTCCTTATGCTTTTCATGGCTCTTCTGTAAGTCTGCTAGCTTGACTTTCTCTGCTTTAAGCTCCTGTGCTGACAAAATAGACTGCTGTTGCAGCTTATTCTCCAGTTCTGCCTGAAACATAAGCATAGGAAGTTTCAATTAGAGTTACAGTCAGTAAAATAAGTTTAATCATTTTGATCAACTGCATTTCTACTGCAAGACAAGGTTTTTTTCCACTTACAAAACAGCAGTTCATTAATCTGATATTTGTGATTTTACAGTAATATTTTGTAAGTAATTTAACAGCAAAATTTAATTCATGTCAAAAGACTAAGTGAAACACATTAAAACCAAACATTAAAAATCTTAATAATGTTTTCAAGTGGGCTGGTTGTGGCTGTGATAATTTTCTTCACGGTATCTACTATGTTTCAGATTTGTGCTGAAAACAGTGTTGATAATACAGGGATGTTTTAGCTATTGCTGAGCAGTGCTCACACAGAGTCAAGGCCTTTTCTGCCTCTGACACCACCCCACCAGCGAGTAGGCTGGGGGTGCACAAGGAGCTGGGAGGGGACACAGCTGGGACAGCTGACCCCAGCTGAACATAGGGATATTCCAGACCACATGGCAGATAACTGCTGTTATCTCAACCATGATTTTTTGCATTTTTACCCTTCCATTTCTCTCCCCCATCACACCACAGGGGAGTGAGCAAGAAGCTGTGTGGTGCTTAGTTGCTGGCTGGGGTTAAACCATGACACCAAGTCCTAAATCCTAAAGTTTCCGTAGACTGACTAAATATGATCATATAGCACAGAGCAGCCAAAACTTCAGCAACATTTAACAGTGCATGGCAAAGAACGCAACACTTCCTAACACTGTAAGACATCTGAACTCTTTCCGTTATGGTTTATGAGTTTCATACTGTCACTCATAAATTCTTTTGGTATAATAAGAGAATACTTGATTTAAAACTGTCATGGAAGTTCCAAAACACTGTAGAGTTTGTCTAAACTACTCTCACAGAATTCTACTGCTTTACAGAAAATGCCAGCTTTTGCTTTATAGCATGCTCATGAAGCAAGATAAATGCATTCAATCTAGTAATTTTTATCACTTTATTGAAACTCAATTCCTACCAAATTCATATATCAATGCTGGTTTTTCTTCCTTTATTACTGTTGATGTTGTTGTTTGGTTCTCCAACAGCACCTGAAGACCTTGTTTCCACATCCTGACCTGATCTACTACAATGAACAGCTGTTTATCATAAAGACACTGAAATAAAAGCTCTTATAGGAGTAAGAGAGGCCAGTCTTACCTTTTCTAAAAGGGCAATTTTTAATTCAGCTTGCAGTATCTCACTGTGCTTTTTCTTTTGCTCAAAAGATTCCTTTAACTCTCTCAGCCTTCCCTGGAGATGTTGCTCACTTTTTTCTTTCTCCTTCAGAAGACCCTGAATTTCCAGTACTTGTGTTCTTGCTGCATCAAGTTCTATCGACAACTGCTTAGAAATCTATATTCAAAAATATTAAATAACTGTATATAATTTAAATGTAAATCAATATTTTTATGAAAGTATGAAAAAAAATTAGGACATAGTAATACCAAGTAACTGTTTCACTAATGCTGAAGGGTTCTAAAATCCCCACAGCTAAGATTTGTGGGGCACAGAAAAGTAGGACTAAAACTTGTATTTTAAAGCTTCATATTATCATCTAGGAAATTTTAGCATCACCTTAATTCAGTGCCCCTGGTAGGTTATAATTTGAGAACTGCAACCTCTTCATCTCTCATCAGGCCCAGCATGTGAGACTGAAAATTAATCTTTTAAACACTTTTTATTACTGATTTCTGGATTTTTGAAACTATGCAGACAGCTTACCCCCTCCTTTTTTTCCAGTGAGTTTTTCAATTCATTCCTCTCTTTAGCTACAGACTCTGTTTGCACCTGGAGCTGCTGTTTTAATTCTTGGCAAGATTTTTCCTAAAAAAGGTAAGACAAGGAAATACTCATGTGAACTTCTAAGGCAGTTATCCGATATTTCTGCAGGATCTACAAAGTCTTCAAAAATAATGCTTTCCTTTCCAGTGAAAGAGCTTTCCTTCTCAGCTGCAGACATATTTTCAGCTCAAAAGTCTTCAAAACTTTAACAGTGGTAACGCTAAGCTGAACACAGCTGATACTAACAAACTCAGTTATGTGCTGATGAGTTTTTCCAATTAGATATAGTCCCCCTCTTTGAAGCTGCTGTTGGCAGCCCTTCTTCTTGTGGGAAGCTGTAGGTTCATCACTCTCCTCAGGATTCAGAATTTCTTGATATTCTAAAACTCATTAGCAAAGTACATTTGAGGGAGTTGTATTCATATATGAATACATTTTAAGCCCAAATATTATGCACTTAAGACAGTGGCAAGCCTCCAAATGACTACAGAATTAGAAGCAGAATCTGGACTCCTATCTTTAAGTCTAAATTGGGGAGAAAATCCTTCAAGTTTTTAGGAGAAACAAATACTTAAACAGCAGTAACTAAGTAAAGCAAAGAAAAAGGCTTATCTGAAAAAAGTGAAAGAGTAAAGGAAAAAGTTATTTTTAACTAGGAGCAGGATTTTTTTTTTGGAACAGAATAAAAGCAGCTCTGAACGAGTTCTGGGAAATGGTGACATGTAAGATGAGAAGGGAATGAGAAAGACACCCCTACTATGTCTGAGGCAGGGGTGTCAGAACAACTGCGTAAGAAAATCTATAAAATATATATTCATACAGTGCCCACTCATATTACCAACAAAGCAAGCGAGGGAAGGAAAAGGCATATTTTAAGGCTAGTTAGAGTTCACTTTCTTTACCATAATAGGTTGCTCAGGTGGTCAAGCACTTGTTATAATATCACTTGTGAAACCTTTATGAAACTTAAACAGTTCTAGTACCCTGATAATACCTTAAGCTAGGCCTCTCCCCCAACAACAGATGATGTTACTCTGCCTGCTGTACACGGCCTTCCAGCATGCCCAGTCAAGTGCACAGGAAGGTTGTATATACAAAGACTCCAGAAATTAAGCTAATATGGCCTTAGCAAAATAAATTATTTTTCAATATGGTGGCAGTTTAGCAAAGGGTTTATAACTTTGTGCTGCTATAATAAGGCTATGTACTTTTTAAAAGGGGGACATTTCCCACCAAATTGTTTCACTGCTTGTCTCCATTTAAGTTTCTTCACCACATTAAAGGCATGTGGCAAGAAAAAGGGATCATGGTGTGTGATGTTTACTACTGTGAATATCCAGACAAAATTTTAAAATAGGACACATATATGAATTACTAAAAATCACAATTTGTTTTCCTTAAGGCAATTAATGTCCGTGCATTGTCATTGTATATACTGTTTGCAGACGGAAAGCCAAATCATTTTATCAGACTGTAAATTCACCAAACTTAATGTCTAATGAAAGAAACTACTAACCATTTCTGCCACAGCTGCTTTTCCTTTTTGTACTTCTTTTTCTAATTCTTCCTTTCTTTTTTTGAAGGATTCAGAACTTTTTGAGAGCTTGTCTTTGGTAGCTGTAAGGTCCTTTATTAGAGCATCCTTCTCTGATTTCACTTGTTGCAGCTCTGATGCTGCTGCTTGCATTTTACAATCTAATTCTTTAAGTTGTTTACTAGTATCTTGATTTGATTTCTCAAGGTTTTGTTTGAGGCTGGCCTTCTCCTCCTCCTGCTTTGAAATTTGCTTTTTCGCTTGTTCAAGGGCCTCGGACTTCTTCTGCAAATCCAATTTAGTATTAGACATCCTGCAAATACAAAGAGAAACATAATCTTCTTTTTAAAATTCTTCTTCACAGCTCTTTTGTATCATTAAATATCTCTATTATTTAATATATTAACTGTAGAACTACTTCAAAGTATACCTCCTTCACCCGGAGCATAAGCATTTTGTCCCTCTGAGGAAGACATACCAGCAACTCTGAAAACTATTTTGAGATGGATTTTTCTTCCTCAACTATCATAAGCAGAAACTACTCCTTTGCTGTTTATGCATAAATTGCAAATTAGTCCTTGAAAAAAGTTACAGAGATATGGATACTTACAGATGGACCTCAGTGTTTAGATATCTAATGTTTAGATAGCTGACAATAAGCACAGTGAATGCACTGACGAAGTGTATTGAATCAAAGCAGTCAGTGATTCACAGGAGACAACATGGCAGATGCAGTCTGCATGGCATAGAGTGAAAGAAAACAGGTGGGATAAAATTCAGTTCTTGTAGCAAAGGGAACAGATCACTTATCTATGATTTTCAGAAATCAGAGCAGAGAAAAACAAAATTTCAGCACCAGTCTAAACCACTCTAGTTCTATGTCTGACTTGGAAAAGCACTACAACACAGGAAATGCATACGCTTCTCTTGCTGCTTCAAGTTGTTTACTCAGTTCTGTTGTTCGGAGGTCTAATTCTGTGGATTGCTGTCGCTGCTGCTGTAACTCCTGAAGAGCTTGTTCTTTGCTTGCTTTAGCATCAAGTAGGTCAGCTTCAAGTTTCTGATATAGAAAAATAAAAAGTTAGAGTTACCAGAAATCAACCAACAAAATCAAAATAGCAGTAAAAAGGCAGAAGTCATCTAGTCTGAGAGCAGCATTTATTGTAGAAAGTCTTCACTGTAGAAAGCAGTTACAGTTCTCACACATTGTCTACCTATTTCATTAGTTTGCTATTTGTCTTTCATTATTTAGTTCCTGCAAACCTCTTGTTCCTCCAGAACTGAACTATTTTGGTAAAACATTTGAAATAATCTTTAAATTAAAGGCCAAGCAGCCATTTTACTGCAAAGTAATACATAAAAAGCAGTTATCTTTAAAGAAATTATTTAAAACACCTATACAAAAAAAAAGTCATACACAGGGCTCAGCTCTGGGGCCATGTTCCCATCCACCACTGAGTAGTTTCAGCAGTTTCAAATGACTGCTCTTTCACATATCCCAAGAACTCTGCTATTCTTTATGACAGAAACAAAGACACGAACTACATTGGTGAAGAAATCCTACGCTCACCTGGAAGAGGTTTTTCTTGGTTTCTTGGGGATTTTGGCTTTGATTCTAGTTGTTTGGGGGAGTGTAGGAGAGTGGTTTCTTTGGGTTGTTTGGGGGCTTTCTGAAGTACTTTTTCATTTACTTGGAGTATAAAAGAACACAGGAGTCTTCAACAAATGGGCACTGCTTAGACTCTTCAATACACTGGCTGTTTTACAGGCACTTCTGCCTTCACACAGTGGCCATAAAACAAAATGGCCAAGTTTTTCCATGAAAATTCCTGAGGGCTTTTTGTTTTCTACTTTTTTTAAATACCATGCATTCAACTGGAATAATCCCAAAGAATGGCAATGACGCCGAGATTTCACAAAGACTTGCATTCCTCTTGACAGCATCAACAGCCCTGCTCAGTTTCACACTTCATCTACCAAGAACTTCATAAAATCTTGTGCAAGCAAGCACTGTATTTCTCCCAAGCATTTTGTCTGTTCGTTATTTGTGAAACTTTTGCAATAGGATAAGAAATAAAAACACAAATCAAAGTAAGCAGGAAAAAAAAACCAGTGTGAGAAAGAAGAGAGTGATGGAAGCACAAAATAACTATGCTGATAATGCAATGAATGACAGCTTTATTTTTAATAGCATTGGATTAAAATTTCTTCTGAGGAAAACAATCTTCCTTCTCTTCTATAGAGCACATAAGATACTAAAACCTCTACGCTCAGTCTTGATCATAGAGACTGCTAATCCTCCTCAAAATAGACAATGCTGTAAAAGCAATTTTGCATTGCTCCCAAAACCCTGTACCATATGCTTTTATGTACTGTGAATTTTGACTACCAAAATTTTTAACAAATATTGAACAAAGTTCAAATTTAAAAGCTCTCAAGCATTAGGACTAATTCATATCCTTAACTGAAAATACTAGTATCTCCAAACACCAAAAGATTCTGCAGACCTCCTGCCAGAATTATTTGCACTTTAAAAGAAAAACTCATTCCAGAACTGGAATGCAAAACTCAAGATCAAGTTGTTAGAAGAATAACACCAATAAATAAATCTTGATTAACAGCCTCTATAGAAACCTACTGAAATGCTTTGGAAATAAACAAACCAGAGAGGTAGTGTTAACTTGGACTAACCAATGTAACACATATTCCCTATTACCACTTGCAAAGAGTATAACTGTAAACCTGAAAAGTATAATTTTGGGATATATTCATATTCCCTCTCATAGTAACACTTCCAGGTAGCACAGAGGTTGGTAGAAGCACATGTACAGGAAAATGGCAGTATAGTGGCAATGTCCTAAGCCTATCTTCTTAATGTGATAAGCTAGCATGGAAGAAGAGGAGAATAGGATTAAATGGTAGATCAGGAAATGCAAGTGAAAAAGAAAACCTACAAAAGTGGTATTGATATAAACCTTCCCCCCTAATTTGAGCACATCTTTTATCACATACTACCAAACAGTGGAGAACATCAGTTTTTGTAAGCTCAGATCCTGTGTTCAGTACAAACCTTAAGCTGTCCCTCTAGGTCTTCAGTTTTCTGTTCTAAATAAAGACTTTTCTCTTTGTACTCTTTCAGATTGGCTTCCAGCTGAGCACAGTACTCCTGCTTGTCATTCAGCTTAGCTGTAACTTGATCCAGCTGAACGCTGACCTTATTTAACTCCTGAGGTAAAATAAAAATATGACAGTTGTTAGTTTTTAAATAACTTCAAAAAATTACTAATGTCATGTATGATTTAAATGCTGTAATGTGTTCCAATTAAAAAGGAAAATAATGTTTCCTTTTTATTCTGAGGGACAGGAAATTGAGAAGAGAAACACAAGCATGTGCACAAATTCTCTCTGTTAAACTGACAAAATTTTTTTTAAAGCCTCACTATTCCTCTCAAACTTTACAGGCTGTGATCTAAATCTTAACAAAGGTGTTTGAAGTTATAAATGGAAGAGGAATTGTAGGTAATAAATGCACTAGATCCTGCAGTTAATAGACCAGTAATTAGAAAGTAACACTACAAAACCCTAGAGAAATTTTTTGCTGTCTTCATGAAATCAAGCACCACCAAAAAGGAAAGCCAGTACCATGTGGAGTCAATTTTCCACATACCAGAGATGATTTTAAACCATTTGGTTCAACACAACTTAATTTCTGCGAGAAACATGAACACATTCACCTAGTAACTACTATAATGACAGCTGCATCAAAGCTCATTGCTTTCCAACCAAGCTGATTTGTCTATTAATGATTTAAGAGTTGGGGGGAAAAAAAGGTGTTCTGCTTACAGCAATTAATTACATTCCCACGCTAAAAAAATGGTGTTACACACATATATAAAAAAATGTTAGCATCTGCTGGGTGTTTCCATGAAGACCACAGCAGCACTGATTCTAACAATGCAAATACTTGATTCAGCAGTCAGTGGAATGCATCACTAGGATTAATATACATTGAAACATGCAATTTTAGCAGCAGTCTTTGTATTGAATTACACCCAATAGGACAGCTTTGATTCTGAACCATTTTCCACAGCAAAGAGTGGATTCTTTATACTACAAAATACAAGTAAATTCTTCATACTACAAAATATATCTCGTCCAGATGACAGCAAAAAGAACTAAATACATATCACATGGTTAAAATATCCTAAATATTATTTCCAAATCATAGAATCATAAAACAGGGTTGGAAAGAACCTTAAGATCATCTGGTTCCAACCCTCTTGCCATGGGCAGGGACGACTCACCCTAGACCATGTCGCCCAAGGCTCTGTCCAGCCTGGCATTGAACACTGCCAGGGATGGAGCATTTAACACTTCTCTGGGCAACCTGTTCCAGTGCCTCACCACCCTCACAGTGAAGAACTTCTTCCTTATATCTAACCTGAACTTCCTCTGCCTAAGTTTGAACCCATTGCCCCTTGTCCTATCAGTACACTCCCTGATAAAGAGTCCCTCTCTGGCATCCTTGTAGGCCCCCTTCAGATACTGGAAGGCTGCTATGAGGTCTTCATGCAGGCTTCTCTTCTCCAGGCTGAACTGCCCCAACTTTCTCAGCCTGTCATCATATGGGAGGTGCTCCAGCCCCCTTATCATCCTCCTTTGTATAGAGGCATCTGAGCTAAGCTCCAATTAAAGTCAACTCATTGGCTGGAGCAGATGAAGTAGCTTTGCATTGCTCTGAGCATTCATGACAGGAGCTTGCAACCAGCTGGTAGTGCTGGGATGGATCAGTACCCTCCTCCCCCAACAAATCTATATGCAACAAATGCATATTCACATGTTTATTCCGTTGGTAAACACTATTCTTGGGGGTTTAAGTAGTTTTTTTCAGTAACAGAGAAAGTTTTTATGTTGCTTATAACCTGTTGTTTATCTTGCAGTGCATGCTGGGCAGTGTCCAGGTGATTCTGAAGATCTGCTCTTTGAGCAGCTTTAGATGCTTCTGCTGAAAGTAGCAATTCAGTCTTTGCTTTTACCTGAAAGAGAAGTTGTATTTCAGTACAACATCTATTTTACCATGGCTCATGTTAAATTTCCTTATACTCATCAGTAAGTTTAATAGTAAGATCAGTAGGTTTTATGTGCTAGTATGAACAAAAAAGGAAAAGTCTTTTCAAGGTTTAGACCAATATTAGGATTTTAAGCCACAGAGTTCTTACCTTTACTTACTAACAAGGAATAATGGGATATATACTTACTGCATTCACACCTATGCATACCTTGAATGTAACCTCAGACTACATGCACATTACATGGCCTTCAAATCTCTAAAACTTTTAAAAGCAAAAAGAATAAGAAACAAAAAAAGTATGCTTCCACATGTATGCTATCTCTGCTTCTACCTGCCTGCTTGGGAGCAATCTCCCTTCATTCCAAAACACCCATTAAACAAAATTTTGAAGGTGAGTATGACTGGTGTTGGAGCAAAATGGCAATATTCAGGTTCACCTGCTCTTGTGGTTTACTATTTTTCTGCCTACTAGAAAAGCTACCTCTCTGAAGGCTGTAAGGAAGCTCACATTACCTTAAAAAGCAGCTGCAACAGTGCATAGATTATAGAAAAAACAGCCCAGATGATAGTGCAGTGAAGCCTAGTAAATACGGCACAAAGCTACACTGGAAGAAGTTCCTAGACCTGTTTGGAAACTGAGTAACACTAATACAAAAGACACTAGAGTGTATTAAACCAAGCACAACAGTACTAGCTGCTCCAAGTGTACCAATGCAAGAATTTTTGATTAAACACTTTTTGTTTTTTAAGCTTTTTAGCTTAAAAAGAACTTAGCACTTAGGAGAGTCCACACAGAGTCCATACTAGGGAATTTCCTTGTTTAGTAAATTAAATTGACAACGAGGTGTCCTGCAGCTTTTTTGTTTTGTTTTTGACTAAAGACACCAGCATAGGAAATTTCTAGGCAAAAACAATATCTTCGTGACTTAAAAGACTTTCACTCTGGTGCATGCAACCCAGGACTAATAAGAGCAGGGATTTGGACAGCTAATTGTAACAAATATAAGATGAGATGCTAGAAGACAGATTTTTCCCAACACAAGTATGAACTCTGGGTTTTTTTTAATTTAAAAAAACAAAACCAACCAATCAACCAAAAAAAAAACAAAAAACCAATGCAGACCCCCCAAAAAACCCAAAATAAACAAATAAACACTTGCCACTCTTGCCATCTATTATTATTCCAAATCCACTTACATTTTCCTCAATTTTATCCGCCTTATTCTACTTCATTTATCTGTTAGCAGAAACATCAAATTTTTTCCCAAATGACTTTGTACATTCTCTGGAAAGAATACAGAAATCACATGCAGAATTTATCATCACCAGACACTACAAAGTCCTATTACCTGTACATCAAGTTGTGATACTTTCTCTTTACTTTCATTTAGCTGGCTAGTTAGTTCAGTGATATTTCCTTCTAGGGAAAGCACACGGTCCTGAGCAGCTCTTAGATGCGCCTTCTGCTCCTGCACTTGCTCATGTAAATTCTCTTGCGCTTGTTTATGACTTTCTGATTGATTCTTCAGCTTCTCTGTCAGCTGAGTTACCTGCAGTGAAAAAAAGAAGAGAAGGCTGGAACAGCAAGTCCAAGGAAGTCATAAATCTTTTGAATTCTAGCGTGTCTTATCATTGTTTCAGAGACTCAATACTATCACATTTCTTCTTCTGAACTATTACAGTAAAGCTATATTGCAGACAATACCAAAGGTTAAATAGGTTACCAGTTGAAAATGGAAGCAAAAGGGTATCAGCAGTTTGGCCTTACTGTAACAAAACCAAAATACTAAGGAGACAACACATCCAGGCTAAACTGAGTTTTGGTGTTGGTGTTGAAAGCTGGATTAAACCTCTTTTTAAAATAAGAGAAATGTGCATGTATCAAAAAATTATTTATAAGAACATATTAGCAGGGTACGTACATAGGAAACATCTAGGAATTCCTTTGTTTATGCTAATAGCAAGGAAGTCAACAAAATACAAGTCATGTGAAATTTACAGTAAGATCTTTACAGAAAGTGTTAAAGAAACAGCAAAATACAAGAAAGTTTAGCATCATATCTGATGAAATAGAAAAAAAAAAGGAAACGGGATTCTGTAATGAGAATGAAAGGAAAGAAGCAAGTCTTCGAGTTCTTACCTGTATTTGCAATGCATGATTTTTCTCCTGGAGCTGGTTAAGAACTGCAGTTTCTCCTTCACCAGCTTGAATTTTTGCGTATAAGTCCTCTCTTTCCTTTTCTAGCAGGGAGATGTTTTCCTTGCTTTTCTGAAGCAAAGCCTCAAGATTTTGAATTTTTTGGTCCTTATCTCCAATTTGTCTCAGTACTTGCTCCAAATCATTCTAGAAAATTGCATAATAGCTTCCTTAGTTATAAGGACCTTAGAAGTTATTC
Source organism: Nestor notabilis (assembly GCF_000696875.1). NCBI lineage: Eukaryota > Metazoa > Chordata > Aves > Psittaciformes > Psittacidae > Nestor > Nestor notabilis. Next base: position 43,930 of record NW_009943032.1, on the reverse strand, counting down.
CTAATGCATAAAATGTTGGACAAATTTATTAAACACTTTCTGTATATTCTCTTTTAGATGTACAAGTTAATTTAATGAAACTAGTATAAGTCATGCAAGTCACTATTACAAAGAAAACATCTTTAAAATAATAAAATCCTGAAATACACATTTACATGACGATACAGAACTACTGGTACCTGAGCTTCTCGTAGTTTTGCTGTAGTATTTTGCTGAAGTGTCTGCTGTTCCTGGTGCTGCTGTTTTGCCTTATCTAACTGATGTTGCAATTCTGTGGAATTTGCTGCTTTTTCCTTCAGCTGAAAAAAAAACCCAAAACAAAACCAAAAAAACAGACAAACCAGACTAATGAGAGAACAAGCACCATCAAGTAAGCCAGTAGTGCTCCATGTTCCTTGTAATGCTTAAAGATTTTAGTCTAAAAATCAATCTTCGAAACACAGTATAAAAATAGAAGTGTGTAATGCTAGTTAAAGAATCAAAATCTAACCAAAGCATTTATTACTATTAATAAGTGAGATCCTATATCACAAGTAAGAACTATAAAACATCTCAGACATGTATGTATTTTAGCTCTCAAAAATCTAAAACATACAAGATATTTAATATGTTTTTTTCCAACAGTTGTTAAGCTGTAACATGACTGATAATACAGATATCTGTAAAACAACATAATTATCACTCTCATTAGCAGTTTTAGTAGCAACTTCAGTTTAGCAGTCTCTCCACTTCTATACTGGTGAAGGCTTTGCAAATTACCTACAGAAAAGCTTTAAAGCTTTGACAACGTACCACTCAGATATTTGGCCAATCCCCATACAGGCAGCAGAAAATCAGCAACATATATAAGACACTCTTTAAAACAAATGAAAATGAATAAAAGAAGTGGTTTGTGCCCATCCACCCCACACAGGTTATTAACTATCAATGACCTGCTGCACCATATTCACTTTTCCTTTATACAGGGCTTTATCTCATAAAAATACCAACATACAAAACTTTACCCACATGGGTTTAGGTGCACCAAAGTTTTCTTCTCATGAGATTCTAAGACAAAGGTCAATAAGTGTAAAATGCACATCTTTTGTTCATCTGCAAAGTACTATGAACATACATGTACCTGATAAGCATTTAGCCTTATGAAAATCTGTAACACAAGTGGCATTTAGGCAGATATTGACAATTTTACCATAAGCCTTTAACAGCATTAGTCAATGAAATCCCCATGAGGGCAAACTTTCTAAACTGCAACTTCACCACAAGTGTGTATACAGGCGACTGTCAGAACAAGAACAAAGTGCAGTCTGCATAAAAGCCCCTACCTGCTCTTCAGCACGAGAAAGTTTTAATTGCAGATCGGCCACGTGCTGCTCTTTGTCCATCAGCTTCTCACTAGACAGCTGCCTCTGTTCCTTGAGCCGCCCGTGCACTTCCCCTAGCTGCCTCTCTGTTTCTAGAAGTTTACTGTGCAACTACAAAAAGAAAAAAGTCATGAGTTCTTCAGTCATTATTTAGCCAACAACACTGTATTTTAGACTCCCTTTGTGCAATGTTAACCCAAAGTTTTCATAATCCAGAGTAAAACGACTACATGGGCTCCCAAAGTCATGATATACATCATAAAGCTCAGAAACACAAATCATGTTAAAGAATAGCAGCAACTGCATAAGTTTGAACAAATATTCAAAGAAGTAGGTTGGTAGGACCTAGAAACATCATTTATCTACAGAAGCCCTTCAGTATGGGTTACAGAGATTTACAAGAAGAATCCTGACAAAGAGGGCAATCCTTCAAAGACATATGGACTATCATATAAAGTAGTGACCCCTAGAGCTATCTTGGCTCATACAGCACACACTCTCAATCCTGTAGATCCAGTGGCTGAAGCAGCATGCCGTTACCTGCTCCTCTGGCTCCCACAATATACTGTTCTGCATTGCTAGATAGTAAGAGTGTAATATTTAGCTTGACCTAGCTACATCAATGTCATTCATTTTCTGCAGAGAAGAGACACCAAACCTTCAATGTACGGTATGCAGTAACTTTAGTGACTTTCAATCCAGCACCTTCCAGCAGCAGAGAGTAAGGGGCTGTGCTCTTCCAGCTGGACATAAGCCTGCCTCATGATTTTTTCAGTCATCAAAAGCAGTACTGCATCATCTTCAAAGTGCAAAGACAGCCTTTTACAACTCATTGTTCTAGAGAGCTCTCTCCATAAAATCAGCTTTTCTTCTACTTGAAACTGTCATTATAGGTCCTGGTTTACCTCCTGCCTACTTCTACATGAACACATTCAGAACTTTCCCCAGGGTATCAGGATAAGTAAAGCTTGCTTCCCTATGAATTTATGTCCAAACCCTTGAACATTCACTTTTTAACTCTATGTCCTCCCTTCAATATCCCTAAACCCTTGTCACATTTTCCTCAAATTCCTACTTGTATCTAGGCAAAAGGCTGCACAATCTTACTGCTCAGTGCAAGCCACCACTTGTTGACCAGCTGGGTGCCTAGCAGGACAGAAAAAGGATCAGTGGTTTTGATAACATTAAAACTTCCCCCCCAGGCACTGAGGGGGTGAGGCATGAACATAAATCTCCCTCCTTTACTCAGCTGCCTGTTTCCACAAGAATTTAACACTGAAGAACCTAACTCTGAAGAACTTTAGGCCACCTGTCAAAATCTGGCTGAAGTTAGCAAACAACATAAAAGTTACAGGGGATGAAGACAAGGAAACAAATGTGCCTAGGCCTTATTTTCTTAGGAAACCAAGCTAAATTATTTGTTTAGATCTCCACAGCCACAAAAACTGTGAATGAAAAGCTGTTCAGCATGTGGCCAAGATGCTGACTGCTAACTGTGACTGCACAGCTAAGAGAGAGGTAGGAGAAGAGAGAGGATGGAGTGAGGAAAAAGACCATAATCCTTCCTCCAGTGACCCAGAACATCTGTCTTTTTCCACAGGAATCACTAAAGTATTAATACTTCTTCCTCACTAAAAATACGAACAAGAGTTGGAGGAAAAAATCTAATGAAGAAAGAGTGCAGCAAGATAATTATTAGAACTATTCATGGCTATGTTGATACTGGGAGAGAATACTTGGAAAGGGAGAAATTGGCAAACAACATTTTATAAAAGTCCCTTTTATTATAGACACAGTTAAGTATTTTTGAAGGACTTTAAGATTGACTTTAGTAAATAGAACCATAAAATCCAGGATTAACCTATGTTGCAGAATATAAAAATCATAAAAAAATACTGAAGACTCAAATATACAATAAAGTAGATTCAAATTTTCTCAACAACAGTATTTATTAGCAACTGACATTTCTTCAAGACTGAAGAAGTCCATATTGTATTGTGTTACCCTCTTCCTATTCTTGTACTGAGACCAACATTATGACTGAAATTTCCTTCAATTGTGAAGATTACTTCCTTCACATCACCCAAATTCTGCATCTGTTCAAATGAACTCTGAGAAGATGGCAAGGGTTCTTTGAAAATGTAGTTTGACTGAACAGCTACCCTTTGTAAGCAGCATTCATTGTGTCAACATAAGCTATTGGACTACATGCATAAAACAGAAAATTCCATTAAAGTATGAAATGAACAAATGTGAGAAATTTAGTCTTTTCATGACAATTGTAACTGAATCCTTGTCTGAAGGGAGAGAGAGGAAGAGAAGGTTTTGCTTGGCTTTAATTTTATTTTATAGCATGTATGAAAAGGCTTTTTTCCTCCATTATTCTTTTACAATTCTAGAACACATCCTGAGATCCAGCAGCTTGTTCAGGTTTTCTTGCTTAGATTGTTTTCTTTCCCAATGGTGTCACCAGAGAATGTGTGATGTCTCCATTTCCTCTCGTAGGAATTTATTCAGCAATGCTTTATTCACCTTCTCTCTCTTTCATTTTCCCACCCCAAATACCCTTCCTGAAGATGCCTTCTCAGGCTGAAGCCAGATCTCAGCTCAAACTCTCAGCTAAGCTTCTGAAGCTTGCACACATATTGCCTAGGCAGACTGAGGCAGTTTTACCAAGTGAGGATTTCTAAGCAGGTAACTAATATAATTATCTCCCCTCCCCCTGACAGAAGACTGATGGGAGAAGGAGAGTCATTCTGAGGATGTAATACATACATAAATGAAGTTTTGCCAAGCCACAACTCTTCCAGGATAAACTTTACACTCACAGCTTACAACTTAATCTATTTCAGGCTTGACAAAGGCTTGAAAATTGAGAAACACTTGCTTTAAAATTATAAAGCTTTCACAAGAGATTAAAATGAAGTTACGCTAAGAAAAAAGAAAAAAAGAAAGATTTTTTTTTTAACATCTTAGGACTAGACATGATTCCCAATGCACAAATATTTCTCCAGTCTAGCACATTATTCCCAAAGACACTTAGATAAAATGGAGTTCAACCAGCCTCAAATTTCAGTGTGCTCAATGTTACATGAAAGTCCTGTTTCTGTAACTCACTGGACTCAGCAGAACAACACAAATGGTGGGGGGATGTATGCCCTAGGTGTTCTCATAGCTATCAGGAACATAAAGAGAAGGTGTTTGTAGAGAGACACAAAGGAAGCAATATCAAGATTTCACATTTACCCTGCTTTTCACACTAAGTATTCCCTACTGTATTCACTATTCAATTTTAAAGCAAATAAAGCATTGTTCAGTTCTAATGTAAAACGAAGACTGGCTTTTCTCAAGCCTCCTACAGAGTAGTAAAATTATGACTAGAAGTGAAACTACTTCTGATAATCTACCTGAATTTGTTTTTCTCATAAGCTGAATTCATTATAGCTTCAGCTACCTTACTGAACCAGGATAAATAACCTTTCTGATATCTTAGGATTTGTCTATTACCATATTTGTCATGGAAACTCAGTCTTCTGGGTTGCCTTCTCATTTGACAATACTGCCCTTATTTCAGGCAATGCATCAACAAAAAAAGGGGAGGGGAAAAGTTGTAGGATGAAGGAAGAGTTCATTTAACACTTTAGGAGAAAAAGAGTAGAGGAAAAAAAACCTGTCTCTAATCAGCTAAAGGCTTCTTTATTCACATACGAAAATAGTAAAATAAGAACATGAGAAGTAAGCCACAAAGTTTATGCTCATTCAACCTTAATATTCAAAACTGAAATTACAAAGATAGTTTTAAGAAGAGATCCAGGGCATGGACCTTCTAAAAAGATTCAGACATAAAGACAAACAAATACCAAAGAATTTCTGCACTCTTATCATAGCCTCTCATTTTATATTTTTTAACTTTTTTTTGCCAGTTCTTTTCTTTACTTCTCTAAGGAAAAGAGGTGATTGCATTTCATTCTCTGCAGTGTCAGGAAGAATGCTTTATTGAAATACCAGCTAGCTCTACATTTATTGAAATACAAGTACTGGTTAGTTACTCCCCTTCAATAAGGAAATGCAAATGCATGAGCATGAAAAATACGCTTGCACAGTTTAAAAACCCCTAATGGGATGGTTTAAGGCACCATACCAACAGGACAGTCTAGGAGGCTTAAGGAACCATACCTGACTGAGTTCACTTTGGAGTTGCAGGCCATGCTGCTCTTTTTCTTCCCTCTGCTGCTGGAGCTGTTTACATTCTGCCTTAAGATGCTGGTACTTAGTCTCTACTTCAGACAACTCTTCTTTAAGTTTCTGGCTTGCTTCTCCCTTCTCACCTAGCTCTGTCTGTAATCTCTGTATCGAAGCTTCAGCTGCAGACAGCTTTGCCTGAAGCTGTTGGCAGTCCAGGTCTTTCTGGTGAAAACTTGCCTGCACATTCTTCTTACTCACAGATACTTCATTATGTTTTTCTTCTAGCTGGGTGTAGTCCTGTTCTTTCTTCAGCAGTTTCTCAGTCAGACTCTATGAAGAGAGTTACACAGCAAGTCAAATGCAATTTTGCTTACAGCTGTTCAACACATTATTCAAATTTCTTCTCAAGTGCTGATGCTGAACAGCAAATAACTTGCTTACACACATTATTAAAGGAAACACTGACCTCTATTTTGTATTACACAAGTTAATTCTGGAGCCCATACACACACTTCCAATTGGAAATACTGTTCATGTTCTCACCTAAATCAACTTCTTCTTACCGAGCACACCAAACTATTTCTGTATCCTGAAGATCAGTTTGCTTTCCCTGAACATTTAAATTCAAGGGTATTACATCTGCATGTGTTTGGACAGAAGTCAAAATAGTAATTTGAGTTATTAGTATACAAAAAAAAAATTCAAGTATCACTGCCCTTCACACAATTCCCTAAGCAACAACATTTGTAGTTTAATTCCTGTTTAATCCTGTGCAGTCATTATGCTGATCATTTTTAGAAGCATCCTCATTTTGCCCTGTCACTATACTTAACAGCATGATCTTCTATCCAAATTATGGAAGAGAACCTGTGAAAACTAACGAAATCTGTGATGTTGATAAATCACTGAATGAAACACTCATTATTTAACATTCATTTCAGAAGATGATGTTTTTACATTTTAATTCATACCATCTAATTTCCTTGCATACAAACCAGCTCAAAGAGGATGGTTGCTTTGAGTTTGAAAACACTAAAAATTGGGATTCCCTAAAGGAAAAACATGAGCATCGGTGAGTGTCAGATTTTAATTACCACATTAACAACAGTAAATATTGCAGGATCTAAGCTCATACTATCAAATTTACACGCTGAGACAAATACTAGGAAAAAAAATATTAACAGATCACTTTCAGCTATTATGTAATTATTTTTATCAAATTTCATGAACTAACCAAAACTATATTCAGATAGAAATTAAATATCTTAATGAACAAGATATAATTTCAGAGTTTGAGGGTTTCCCCCAAGCTTAGCTGAGGCACTAACTAGAATTTCAGAGATGTCAAGCAGGACAAAGAAGCCACGAGAACCATTTTCATTTTCCAGTGGCACTTTTTGAAGCACAGAAATACAGTTGCAGGAAGGCCCTGGTCATCATCCAACCACTAGCAATTCATTCCATTGTCTTGAAATGTACCAGCAGATTTATTGCATTTTTTGCAGTGTCTTACTAATATCTACCTCAGTCAAGCATTACTATGCTGACCATTTAAATCCTTGTGTTCTTCTAGCAGTTGCAGAAGTATTCTCTGCAGCAGTATTCTGCAGCTGCAGCAGCATTCTCTGTTCTTTTTCAATTAAAATACAGAAAAATAAAGAACACTTAAAGCACATCAGCCTGAAAAAATGCCAACACTGAAGTCAGTCTTACGTATCGAAACTTCAGACAGTTCTGCAACTTTGGAATAACACTGTTACAAAAGATAAGATAGTGCTGCAATTCTAGCAATGCTGACCATCTTACTGCTGTGCAGTATTCAGGGATGAAACCTGTTTTGCCAGAAGAAAAAGCTGTAAAATCATTCGAGTAAGTTGAACAGTTTTGTGCTACGGATTTTAGCAAATGATGACTATACCGATTGTTATAAACCTACACAGACACTTCTATTTTACAATCGTGACAAAATAAGCAGAAGAATCTATAAAGAAAAGTTAGAAAACAAGCAATCTTGCAAATAGCTCTAGCAGCCCAGAAATCCACATGAGAATAAATAAAATTAATACCTATGTGTCCTTTTACAAAAATGTGTATTTTCTGAAGTATATAACTTAGCCAAAAATTCTGACTTAAGACTAAACTTTGGCTATTGAATTCTAGCCCTGAAGCAGTATATTTTGAAATATTTCTTGAAAAATAAAACAACTTGGTGCTGCTAAAGGTATGCATAATTTTTATTTTTGCACATATGAAATGCAGGAATGGAGCACATAAAGAACATACTGATGCCAGGCACCATCTTTACCCTCCTGAAGTGAGTGACAAGGCTCCCACTGCTTTTAGAATATATTTCACCTTCACAATAGAAAATGAAGTTGCAATTTCCTTTCCATTAAAGAGAAATGACCAGGAAGGATCATTAACATTTGCACTGAAGAGCGTTCCTGAAATCCCAACACACCACAGACTCTTTTTCACCATAGCTGGGCAAATTAGAGCTAAATTATTAATCTTACTACTACTTGGTAACTAGATCCACATGTCACATGTAGAACTGCTTGATAACTAGATCCACATGTCACATGAACTACTGCATGAAGAGTCAATGCAGGGCACTAACCTAAATTTGGGGGTGGGGGGAGGTAAAGAAATAGAAACAGTTTCTGTTGTCTTGAAGTAGACTGAGACTTGAGGCTGCAAAGCTGCCAAGCTATGGTCATTCAGGTTACATCAGCGGACCCAGCAGTGTTTCCTACCTGGATGCATGTCCCAGATGCATCCCAGATATATAAAGAGATATGCGGGCACACCCAAGCCACCTGTTTTCCCCAAGGCTTGATTGCCACATAAAAGGAAGAGGAAATGACAGTATATTACAGCACTCAACAAAAAGCCCTGAGCCTTCACAGCTCACAAAATGCAATGGGGAACACCACATCAATCTCCTCTTTTAAAACTGCTCTTTGGAAAAATAAATATAATACATGTTAGTCGTGACAGCGGCCAGGCATTAAATAACAAACTGCGGGCACTGATTGAATTTCAGAATAGTTACATCAGCAGAGGGTTAGAAACTAAGCATTTGTCCCTGTAGATAATACATTGAAATTTTCTTGAAGAAAACAAAAAGCCACAAATGCAATGAGTTTAGAAGTCCTATACTTCAGGGAATATGCTGGTTTTACACATTAGGTCTCTTCTGGGCTACAGGCCATTACTGGCCTCTGCAAGGCAAGCCAAGCCCCACAATTACAGTGCTTTATAAATAAAGGAAAGTTCCACTGGTCTCTCAGAATTGGTCTTATTCACTCTTCTTTGTACAGCTTCCTTGCTTGAGGTTGTATATGAGCTTGAAAAATTCTGCAACAATGCACAGAAATACCTTCCTGCATTGCAATGGAAATCTAAATGGATGTACATAACAAAATGCAACACATTCTATCCTGTATTAATGGCTCCTCCCTGCCCCCTGACAGCTTCTTCAAGGATGGTGAACTGTTTGAAATGTGAGCAATTTCTGTTATTTGGGAAGCTAGTGTTACCTTTTCCAATTCTAGGTCCAGTTCCCCCAGGACCAAGATTCCTTGGCTAGAATACCACTTTTATGAATATCACCTTACAAAAAGCTGCATAAAGAGATGGCTGTAAACTGCTTTAAGTCATTGAAACTGAAAGGAGAAATGAGGCTTGCTGACACTTTTCTTCCTATTCCTGCCACTTCTCTTCTTCCTATTCCTCAAGTGGTGTTTGGCATTAACCTGACATACCAGAGCACTGTTAAATTACGGTTATCTTATGCACCAATCTGTTTCACTTCATATTGTTAATGCAATAGCAATATATTCAGGAAAGGCCTCTATATTGTATAGCAATACTCCTGTCAAAAGTTTGACTCAGTGTTGCTGGTTTGTCGAAAAGTATATCGTAACAATTCTCACCATTTCAGTTCTGCACCTGATTTAATGAGCCAAACCAAGAGTCACCCTAATTCACCAAATTTTAATTACACCTTATTATCTCCTTTGCAAAGGCTGCTTTAATACTGATTATATTAAATACACACTGTTTAGTCTCTGTCTTTTCCTATCTTCCAAGATTGACAAGGTTGCTGGCAAATACACATACATAAAGTGTATAGTTCACATACAATGTTAGATAAACATATAACAAACAGCAGCATGCATAGAACCATAGAATCAACCAGAAGCTGGAAAAGACCTCCAAGATCATCAAGTCCAACCTCCACCCTAGGACTGCCAAGCCCGCCACTAAGCCATGTCACTAAGGACCTCATCTACACACTTTTTGAACACTTCCAGGGATGGTGACTCCACCTCTGCCCTGGGCAGCCTATTCCAATGCCTGATCACCCTCTCGGTGAGGAAATGTTTCCTAACATCCAGTCTAAATCTCTCCTGGCACAGCTTGAGGCTGTTTCTTCTTGACCTACCACTTGTTACTTGGGAGAAGAGACCAGCTACCTCCTCTCTCCATCCTCCTTTCAGGTTGTTGTAGAGAGCATCTTTCTCCCTGTCTCCTTTCCTCCCTTACCTACATTTATTTCACCACAACACCTGCTTTCTTAATGCAAATATAAAAAACGCAGCAAACTCAAAGGGCTTTGATAAAAGCTCTCAAGGAATACTTACAAGCTGAGAAGCTTCTGGAGTTTATTTCCATTTTCTACTATTCATGACTTCAATAAATGGCCAGAAAATATGACAGGACTACAGTCTAAAAGCTACGAAACTGCAAAACCAATGAAGAGAGCTCAAAATGCTTTCTGAATTACGATTCAGAACACTGTAACATTTCAAAGGGTACCGATTTTTCTTTTCATGTGTGAGATGGCAATACTGCTTAATGATAGGTAAGCATAAACTACAGCAATTAGAATTCTGTAACCATAACAACCCTGAGGATTTCAGTTGTAACATACTGATGATAGTTAAAATATAGTGTTTGCTTGTACATTACAATATCCTTCATATTAAGCAAAAAGGCAAAGGAATTTTCAACTTCTGCAACCCCAAGAAGTGTTTTGTTACAGTCTCCAATGCTTCCCAAGGCAGAATGTGATGTGTTTCCATTTAATGTGAGCTGACAAGCATAGGAAATAACAGCATTCTCACCTGGTTTTTCTGCTCTAGCTCTTTGACTGAACTTTGAAGTTTTTGCAGCTCCTGAACATACACAGCTACCTCCTGAGGTCCTTTGGCAAGTTCAGCTCTCAACTGGTTAATGGTAGCCTGCTCAGACAAACAGAAAAATCCACATTTAAAACAAAGCTCTGCATGTGTATCCCAACAAAAGCAAGATGTCTGGCAGCAAAAAAAAAAAAAAAAAAAAAAAAAGCATCTTGGATACAAATGAACAGTTTAAGAATAAAATCACCTGCAAATTAATCTCAGAGCACCATTAGCTACAGAAGTACTACTTGAGCATAATTTCCCAGCTGAGATTCATTCATGGCCTATTTCTGAAGACAAAAATTGGTCCCAGTCCAATAGGAAATGCCAGGTTGAGCCCACAACTGATGAAAAGCACAACAGATTATCTATTAATCATTATCACAGTTCTAGCTCAAGGTGAAACCCTCTCAAGTCATTGCAGTTACATGGCCAAAAGCTTCTCCTCCCTCATAAGGAAAATGTACTGGAAAAAGCACTTGCAGCGAGTCTGGCACCTGATGGAAACTCAGTGTGTGACTTTTGGACACATCAACCCTACAGATCAGCATAATCGAGGAACAATACTACTCCATTAAAAGGATTGGTACAAAACAAAATATATCAATGACTGCGAAGTATGTGAATACAGTAATGGAAGCAAAAAAGGAAAGTACTTTAAATAGGTAACAATGGCTGCCCTTAAAAGCATACTGTGTATGAATGCACACACTATGAAAACACTATATAATAATGACCTTTTAAAAGAAATTTTCCTTCTTGTTCTCTTAACTACAGATTTCAGCACAAATGTATAAATACTGAATTCAAGGATGAACTAAAGCAGAACAGAATTAGTAGACAAACATACTAGTTACAACCTTCCTACAGAAAAAGGAAGATCAAAGAGAACAAATAAACACATTATATGACTACATACAGTTATTAACCAACTTTCTGTAATGTTGTGCTTTACAAGACTGTTTCATTACAGAGCTGTTAGGTAAAACACATCCTGGGATCTGTCTTTGGCAGACAAACATTCCAGTATGTTCTCAGCAAAAAAAGTACGGATTTTTCGCTACTGAGAGAATATAATGCAGAAAACGTGCAGAAGATTGCTAAAGACACATTTCTCTCATTCACAGTTCAACAAGCCCATACTACATTTCATTCTTAACATGGAAATATATCATGAATGAATATTTATTTATGATATTGTCTGGCTGATGTGTCTGTATGATTAATGAACCAATAGGCAAACAGGAATATATCTAATAACCTCTTGAAATTATCTTGATACAACAGAAATCTACTATAAGCATAAAAAGGTTTCAAAGATATTTACCTCAAATTTAAGGGTCTCCATTAGAAAGCAGAACAAATAAAATGGATGGATGAAAGATGGAAATAAGCAGTCACAAAAGCTGTTAGTAGACACACTTCCTCAAATTTGTTTTCAAATATTCTGGTGTTTTTAATGCCTTTGCTTAGTGGAAAAGAAAGAACAGTCTTGGCTTTATTAAATTTTCCCATAATTTCATCTACTAATCTTGTTTAATTCTGTGAACACTCAAGTTAACAATCCCAATCTGCAGAGATTCACAGAAATGCTTAACTCCACAGCAGTGCAGATGTTTTCATCCTGTGTTTACTATGCAGGAGTCAACATAGTAAAAAACTAAAAAGGGAAAGAATAGCTCAGAATGAACATTCATCAGGGAGATACATGCACCAGAGTTTTAGGTTCAGCCCTGAGATAAGGCACAAACACCCAAACATAATGAATACATTTAGGCAACAATTGTAGAGCTATACAATTCTTCACATTCCCCTCCTCCAGCATTTGAAGATACTCACACAGGGTTAAGATTATCTTTGTTATTCTCTTCACCCATACCATAAATTTGACTTATTTTAAAAACATCTCACTCTGGAAACCAAAATATCCAAGGATGGTGTAAGAATCACTTTACACTTGCAGCCCTTGAGGAGTTCTTAAAGTGCAAAGCTGAGATAAAACATGGCCAAACTTTTATGACCAGAATTGTACCCATTCTGCCAATTAAGGACTTTCATTTCTTGTTTTCTTATGGCTAACATTTTTCATAGCTGTTTTTTTAAGAAAAGTAGAAAAGTTTTCACCACTATGAGTAATTTTAATTTTTACAAAAAATCTGATCATTCGCTTTATGTCAACAGAAAAGCTTTTACTTTGAACACATCTTGGGCTATTGTTGCCACACATTGGAATTAGGCAGAGAAGACAGTAACACTTTTGAGAAGAACCGGCTTACCACCGCTTACCATGTTCTGCCACACAGCAATTTGGTCTTCTCTTGCTCAGCCTACATACTGATGATACTACACAGACATCTGACATTATTATAGTTGTTGCAATGTAGTTTATAATCCTTCCTTACATGTAAGAATTGTTATGTGAACACCTCATAACAGCTAGGGGCATCATGCAGCCTTCTCCCTGATCTGCTCTTACTTTCAAAAGGGCTGAAAAAACCTTCTTCACGAGTCTTTTTTTCTGTTAAAGGCTGCACTTCAAAACTACATTTTAAAATGGCTAGTTATGTCAGAACTTAAACATACCTAATTTGGGGGAACACAAACAATTCACACTCTGTGAGAATGTTTTAAGATGAAAGATTTTTGTTACACCCCTGTCTCTATGTCATTTTATCTTCACATGAAAACTAAACACCCAAAACCACAAAAGACTACAGAGACAGGATTTTGAAATGAAAATTAAATTCTGCAGCATAGTTGTGGGATCTCACAGTTAAAACCAAATTGTAATTATGCAGCAACTTTACATGGCCACATAACCACATCATATTTGTAATTCTAACTGTGATACTCCTTTTTCACATCTGACAAAGCTCTCAGCACACATAATTTTAACTTTAAAACAATGGAAGATTCATGTTTAGTACAGTATTGTACCCTCAAACAATTCCTGGACCTCAACATATCTGCTGGGAGGAGAGGCAGAAGGGAAAGCCTTAAGGAGTTCGTAATAATGCCAGGCAGGCAGCACTTCTTTAAAGCTCTGCAGTGCAAATGATCAAAGTCAAAACTGCAGTTCTGAAATCTAGGGCACATGAAAGCCCAGAATAAAAATATATCAGAAATCCTTCACACCTGCAAATCTTAACAGGACAGAGGATACTAGGAGTCCTACAGAAATCTTAGGCATTCCTTCATGTAAACTGGGGAATGCTGCAAGGCCTCCACTTCACTACAGACCAGAGCTTTGCGTTGGCAAGTTTTGCTTGTATTGCTGTATTGGTGTGGGACAATAGAAAAGGGGGAGGACAAAATTAAAAGGTCTTAAACACAGTTGACAGTCTTCAGTGATGACTGTTACAATGTCACGTCATTCATTCATGAAACTGTACCAATCAATATGCCAGTGAGGTGCAACAGCACCCAGCAAGAGAGTTCTTCAGAAGGTATGGATTTACCAACTCCTCAGTAAAATAAATCATACGTCAGACAAAAGCCTTTTCAGTGATACTGTATTTTTGCCAGGATTTCTTGCTATTATCTCTGTCAGCAATTTCCCTCACTGACATGGTAAACAACACAAAACAGGCCAGGAGTGATACAGAATCACAGAATCATAGAATGCTTAGGGTTGGAAAGGACTCTAAAGATCATATAGTTCCAACCCCCCTGCCATGGACAGGACACCTTCCACTAGACCAGGTTGCTCAAAGTTCTATCCAACCTGGCCTTGAACACTGCCAGAGATGAAGAATTCACAACTGCCTTGGGCAACCTGTTCCAGTGTCTCACCATCCTCACAGTAAAGAATTTCTTTCTTAAATCTAACCTAAATCCCCCCTGTTTAAGTTTGAGACAGTTTGAGGAGTAAGGTTCACTCTTAAAGATCGAAGTCAGACATGTTGCATTTTATGAAAGCAGAAGTGTTCACTGGTGGAAAAGCAGAGGAACCAAACCCAAGAAAAATGAATATTTGCTATGGGAGAGGCAGTTAGCTTTGCTTCCTTAAACACAAAGTTATCATCAATTCTGTATGCAAGAACAATGAACATGGATAAGCGCTTTCACATTGCCCATCAGCAATTTAAACCTTCCTTCACTGACTCAGCCAAAGCAGGACAAGCCTTCACAAAGTACTTCTGAAGAAATCAGCATGTTCTGCAACTCAACTAGACACTTAAGATCCTTTTTAAATGTAATGAATTTAGAAGTTCAAACCCAGCATAATATGGAGAAAACAAAAATATTAAAAAATTAAATCTAACATGAGAACAATAGATTTCATTTTATACTTTAGACTGCAGCAACAAAGAGAGAAAAGGTGGTATCACCTGGAAAGAGATTACAGGTGACATTCTGACATCTTGACCTTGAGACATGGTGAGGCCTGGCAGTCCCTGACTTCCTGCTCTGCTTGATAACAGGCAACACTTGGAGCCCATTATGGAGTGGACTAGGGTGGGGGGCAACTGTGCAGAACAGATTTGTACCTTACATACAAAATATTCCTACAGTAAATAATAGGTATAAAAAAGCCTTCCATTTGGCAATAAAAACTAGGAAAAAAAAAACAAAACAGTTTACAATATCCACTGAGACTTTTAAAACTTGTGGAAATTCAAGAATTATGTATGTCCTATAAGAATACTGAAATTATTTTCTACCTTGTCTTCATAATTTCTCTTTTATGTATTTTAACACTAGCACCCATTTTCAGGCACATCAACTCAAAAGCTAACCAAACCCATCATTTTCAGTAACAACTGGTTTTGTTTGGATGTAGCTCAGTAAGAGAAACAAGTCTTCAAACCACACAGGTATTGCTTTATTTCTCCCTCCCAGAGGAAAGACCACAGCTCACTAGAAGGCCTCTTCCTCTGCTACTGGGTTCTTGTAATAACATTCTATGCCAAGAAAAGGTTTTGCAATGAAAAGCACGGAGGCTTTTGTAGAAAATACACATTTTTGACAGAATTATGGAATTTACTGTAATGAAGAGACATCTCTATTGGGTAAGTTAGAAGACTTGGTTAAGAGGCTTTTTTATTATGATGAATTAGTATTTTCCATTTTTTATGAAAATCGTGGTAAAGCTGGCACACACCTCTTAAGGTATGATTATTACCTCTGAGTTAGCCTGTTGTGCCTGCAAGTGCTTGCACTCATCTTTCAGTTTTTCAGATTCCCTCTCACGTTCCAGTGTCATTTTGTCCATCAGTGTCTGAACCTGGACCAGCTCCTTTTTCAGGACGGCTACATCTTCCACACCCGGCCTTTGTAGCTGAAAAGTAGCAGAGCAGCAGTGAGCAACATGCTGTTGGCAGACATGTTTCCAGTGTCAATGTCATCTCTAAAAATCTTTCAAATCATCAATTTACACACAAGGTGACATATACAGTATTACAGCTGAGAAAAAAGAACAAACTCCCCACAAAAAACAGAACCACAGCAAAAGTACTTAGCATTCCCAAAGGTTGTCAGTTCTCACCTGCTAAACTTAGAACTTGTTGACTGATTTCAATGAAATCTGACAAATGAGAAAAGTCTCAAAGATTATATTTCAGTAATTTTTATGTAGGTAGATGGCTAGGTACAGGAGGGATACATTCCCTGGAAAAAACACTGAAATGACAGGGAATCCATGCAAGAAATTTATCTGAAGTCACAATTCACTGAGAAGTAGGCTGTACTGACTCCACTACACTACAGAATGGATTACTGTATATACTTTGCTGCTGTAATACTCACAAGCCCATCTCAGGACTGAGACACAACACAATCCGGTGCTACACAGACTTTTACAATGATACTGCCTCTGTCTTCAAGAACTATTTAAAAAAACCACAAGAACAGACAAAAAAAATGGAAATGTCTTGAAAGTATTGTCAGACATGCCTTATACCAGACCCACAGGTAAAATCTGTTGGCAATTACATTTAAAACAGCATAATGATCCTCAAAATGAAGCTATGGAGGGGAAGGAGAGGGAAGGCAACAGTGGGCACCAAAGAAAGCAGAAAAGAGGAGTGTTGGCATCTAGAACAGCAAAGGTACAGGAAAAGGGCAAGAATGCAGGAGAAAGGATGATAAGAAACAGCTAAACAGGAATGGATAGGTCCAGTGGCTGGGCAGAGCCAAGAGGAATTCATGAGCCCTTTAGGGCAGCTAAATACAGGGAAAAAGGAGAAGATAAATTAGTCCTCTTTTCCTCCAGAGTCTAAGCAGTGGACGAGTGGGAGAAACTAGGAAGTCTCCTTCACTCCTGCTTCAGAAATGGCGCAACTGCCGAGTCATTGGGACAGCTCCCTGAAGCCATAGCTGTATATAAAAGTCACCAAGAGACAAAATCCTGGAATACACCCACGCTGGTATTATCAGCCGAGTGCAAGAGGGACAACATTAACATAGGCATGGTGATGACAGCTGTCAGCCTTTCAGCCACCATGTCACAAACACCTCACTTCTTACGAATGCAGCTGTCCAGGGACAGTCAGATCGTAACACCTCATGGAAAAAGGGTAATCTAAAGACAGCTGTGGAAGTCAGCCATGGCATGATTCAAATACAGGCCTGCATAGCACATCTATATATGTAATACCCTGCAAAATTGCTGAAGGGTAGAGCATCAAACAAGCAGACTGTAATATAAAGTAGGGTAAATTTTAATATATGAGTCAGAAACAACATGTACTTCCTTAATGGAAAAACACTGAAAGTAGGTCAGTGAAATAGATGAGAAACAATGGTGTTCTGAACTATTTGAGCCCACAAGCAGACATCTCCAAGTTCAACAGAGTTTAACTGCTTTAAAACTGCATTTGCAAGCATTTTAAGTATATCCCTCCCTGGACTTGAAAATAACAAAAACATTAGTGTGATGTGAATACCAGCTCTGTCTTTAAATCTTCCACCGTACTTCTCTCCTTCTGCAGTTCTTGTGTCAGGTTTGTCACTTTTTGTTCTGCTCCTTCCCGAAGGCTGATTTCTTCATCATACTTTGATTTCAGTTCTAATAAGAAGGAAGTTGAATAAATAATCACTTGCCCAAGCTGCACCAGTAGAAAACAGAATCAGATCTCACATTAACATACTTACCCACAATTTCAGTGGCCAGTTGTGCTGCTTTTTGCTCAAATAAGTCTTTCATTTGCTTAATATTAAAATTTTCTACTTGGATCTCTTCTAGTTGCCGTTCTAATGATTCTATTTCCACAAAAAGAACAGTATTATTTTCCAAAGAGCTAGGACAATACAATTATGCCCATAACAAACCACAGCAGGTAAATACGTAATCCAAATTCACTTAACATCCAATTACCTTAGCAAAGTGAACAACTTCACTGAAGTTAAATATCTACAAGCATGATGCTGGAACCTGCCACTAGTCAAGTACTCTGCAGGATAAAGTATATATTGGCTTTCACTGGTCACAGATAGCAACATGCTGCTAAATTGTAAGCCCCCAAAAACCTGTGATTAAAAGCTTTAATCATGATCAGTCAGACACTTTATGCACACATAAGGAAAATTCTATTCCATGACTGCCTCATGGAGAAAAATACAGAGCAAAAAGTATTGGTCTGCAAAACAAAAAATAAACAAAAAAATTCATTGTTTACTTTGCTAGCAATGAGTACAAAAAAACACTAAATAAAACCAGCCCTCACAAGTGCTATAGTTTAAATATAAACAATCACAGTCTTTCTCAGCAAGAGACTTGTACTGAATGCTTGAATATATGAAATGATGAAAAATATGCCCAAAACTATTTGTGAGCACTGCTTTCAGAGCCAGGAGAACTTCTGTCTCACTTCTAGAAATTACAAACCCCAAGCCTCTAGAACTACTTCCTCAGACTATGCGTATCAAGAGCACTTACAATGAACTTGTTTTCTAGTAATTGTACCATTACAGCTTTCTAGCTCTTCAATTTACCAAAAATGCTTTATCATAAACCTAAAAGCTACACTGAAAAAAAAATCAGAAATTTCAGACAGTGCAGAAATCAATATAATAAAATGGTAGCCACCTGTGGATGTAGCCGTTGTCAATCCGTCAGACTTAGAATCCTTAAGAAAAGAGAACAAATGCATCATTAGACAGAAGGAATAAAAACTACTACTACCAGAGTTCATCCCATTTTGGAAAAGACAGGGAAATAAAGACTTCCATGCCCAAATACTGCAAAGCAGATTAAAATACCCAATTTCAAACAGTTATATCTCAAAGACTGAAAAAGGCCAAGATAATTTTCAATTTCCTATATCACTACACTATCAATCAGGCTTACAGACTGGAAAGACACCAGGAAGAGTCCCCTCTCCCTCCCTTTCCTCAGTATTGAAATCCACCCTAAAAACAGAGGTTACAGATATCACTAAATACATTCTGAGAAGGCATTCTGTCAGAAAGCACTTTCTGAAGTTTGTAAAATCCTGTATGTAAGTAGCTCACAGTAATAAAAGAAGCAAGAGCTTCCGTAGGGCACAATGCACCAGTATTTGCCTTACCTTGTTTGTTTAGTTCATTTAGCTATCAGTGACATCAAACTACTGTTCTCCAAAGTCCTTACAAGAAAGACCTCATTGCCCTTCTCATAATTGAGAGAAATGCCACATTTGGTTTATTTGCTTTAATAAACTGAGTTCTGAATAACCCCAACAGAAGGAAAAGTCTGAACTGAACTTGCAGTCAGTAGAGAGGAAGAATCATTATCTATTCTGACTTTGTTCTTCAAATTTATAAATACCTCTACACAATGCAACTGTATAACTAGCTTTGTTTTCAAGAACATGTCAATATTCAAATTACAGAACTAACTAAATCAGGCCACGTGCCTTACAAATAAGGTATTAATCTTCAATGTCAATGCTGATGATAAACCTGCTTCAAGTATTTTAAAGCAATTACTTGCTGCCGCTGCCCCTGCAATTTCTCTAGTTCTTTCTTCAGCTCTTCTGAATACCACCTCTCCTCCTAGAGGAAAAACACACACATAAAAAAAAAAAAAGGAGATGGGGAGAGAGAACTGTAAATTTGGTTGCTTAAGACAGTGGAACATTTTGCAATTTGAAACAATTAACCAAGTGCAATTAAAATATATTTCCAACCTTCAGTGAAGCTTGCAAGTCTTGGACTTCTTGTCGGAGCAGTGATACTTCATCTCTGAATAAATACATCCACAGAGTGGAGAAAATGAATATGCAGTGGTTATATTTTATCAATTACATACAGGTTACAATGTGTATAAAATAACTGGAGTGATAGCCATGTACTACATAAACATAATAATAAACATAATAAACATGAATAGTTACTTTTTTGCTTTTTTTAAACTTGGAATAAACCAGATTAATAGATGCTTATGCATTCACTTTGCACATCACTTGAAAAATGCTAAACATTTTAATTGGAAAAGTAAAGAAATAGGTATGCAAAAAGTCTCATTAAAACACAGTGTAAATCTACATGAGTGCATCAGCTCCACCACGAGTTCAGAATGGCAAAGCTATACACTGGGATATTTAACTGTTTTGCATGACTCTTTATGAAAAGGGCAGGTTTATTCTCCTTCACTTCCTGTATCACGTAAAGGAACACTGCTAAAAGACAGTGCGCTATCTCACTCCTTTTTAAATATGCAGTTACATAATTTTTCATGCACACAGCAACTCTGTATGCCCCACAGACACATTCACTTAATGGTCTGAATTTCTAAAGCCTTGGGATTTTAAATTCCCAAATTTCGTGCTCAAGTCTCCAACCACGCAAGAACACAAGATCCAAGGCTACAACTGTTACCAATTGATTTAGTCTCCTTACAAAATTGCATAACTATACATGCAAGGATGATGTTGCATTACTGAGACACAGCCACTCCAAATCTAGAATGCACAGGCCATTAAAATAATGCAAATGTATCCTTTCTTATTGTTTGTACAGTGGCAAGACTGTGGAGTACACAGAACTCCTCAGAGTACATGTGTGTGGGTGTCAAAGCCAACAAATTCTCTCAGTTTTATACCATACAATATTATTGCTGCTGCACTGCATTATCCCCTCCTTCACAGTTGTTATTTTAAATTATTTCATACTTAGGAGGAAAAAAACCCCAAAACCAAAACAACAAAGCAAGCTATTCCTTAGATGAACTGGGAAGGAATAGATTCAATCTACATTAGCATATTAACATCACATCAGGGTCATCAAGAAGCAAGTCAAACACACACACTTGAACCAGTGAAACAAGAACTCAACAGTGGAACAATTTTAATGGCAAAACAAACATAGGATTTTGAGAGGCTCATTTTTTTTCAGAGGAAGATTTTCTGCTATTTACACATTATTCTGCCTGAGACATTCACTGGAGGCCTGCAAATACAACTTTACTGAGGCAGGTGTAGCTGTAATCCAAAATTCATACATCGTTGTGGGTGGTAAAGATGGAGCAGGTTTCTCACCAGTATGAGTAAGTAAATTAGCTAATACTTACACCTAAGATTATAAATGAAACTTCAGGCAGGTGAAACGGTTAACTGTATTGAAGCTGGGTTGAACATATACCAGATCTGCAATAGCAAAGCATTTAAGATGCTCTGGTCTTTGTAGCAGATAAAAGGTTTTCAGCTGTATAAAATAGTTTGTCGTAGGTGGGAAGGAGGAGGGGAGGAAAAAGGGAAAAGAGCAGTTCACTCTGTATTCCCAACACAGTTTTGCTTGACAGTTTTAAGATGAAACCTAAATTCAGTTTAACCAACCAGTGGAAAATGGAAGAAAAAAAGGTGAAAGGGATCACTGTAGACACTGTAAAAAAACTTGTATTTGTTTTTCTTACTGTCACACAAACCCTCACCAAATCTCTCTTTCTGCTAGGCTTGCTACAATCCCTTCCTCCTCTCAGCACATTTGAGCCTCGCCATCTGGCAAAACCAATGGCCTTGCTGAATCGCTTGGGGCAAAGTTACATGATTTACCCTTGGCACATAATCATGACAGTTTACTGGGGAGTGGGAGGAAGAGGACACAATGTAATTCACAGTGCCTAGCTTTCTCTATAGACTAAATAAGGAATTTCACCTCCCAGACTTGGTACTATGAATTACATGTAAGCTTCACTCCTAGGTGGCTGACAGAGTGGCTCCCTGATGTAGGCTGCAATATTTCTTTAATACAGTATTCCAAGTCTTGGAAAAACATGCTTATGTTGAATGAGAGTTTTTTCAAGCAAGTATAAAACAGAGAAACATTAAAGAATACCACACTAAGAGGAAGAAATAGTCATGTGTTACACAACAGCTCCCGCCAGACTACCTTCACTCCATCCAAACTCCCTGACCTTGTCCAGTTTTTCAATTACATTAGAGAAAACAAAACCACTTGTCCTTAAACTGCCAAGAGCCAGGAAAAATATAAATAAATTTCACCAGCCAACATCTGGTTGACACTGGAAATTTGCAGGCATAAAAATAAGTATTTTATAAACTATATAAACAATATAGTTATTACCAATAATTCCCTCATGTGAAAGCTATTATTCTACTAAGAGAATCATTTCAGGTCTAAGTTATATCACTCCAAAAAGTTTTATGTTAGACAGAGAAGAAACGCCCATTCTTGAATAAATGTGCATATAGGAAACCCAGTATAACTCCACTAGTACCCTACCACTTTCTCCTGTACTAATGCTAATTTTTAGGACTAATTTTGATTTCTTTTGTTGCAGCATCCAGGAGAGAAGGCAGCTATCCACAGGGAAGGGCCCATCCATGCATGAAGACCAGATCTCTACTAATGCTGGCTCTTACTGGCTTGATAGCTCTGCACGATACTGGGAAGATATGGATCTTCATTGGAATAACAACTGAAACAGGTTACCCTTTACACTCTTTTCTCACCAAAGAACCACCCTCTCTTGAGTAAGTTACATAAATACCTGTATTTCTTTCAATGTAATTATCATTTTGGGTCACATTTCTACTAGTGACAAAACATTTGAACCATTTACTTCGGCAGAAGCCAGCTCCATTTAGCAGGTGACAACCCGTGGGGTCGTGCAGTGTGTACCTCTGCTGCTGAATGATGCCACAGATAGCTGCTCACTCTGACACTGCTGTGTACAAACCAAGGGAGTTTGGGAGGCACTAACAATACAGCAGCATGGACAGTCATTTAAAGCAGTCCAAAATAAACACTTAACAGAGAAAGAACTAGAACTAGAAAGAAGCAAAAGGAAACCTATGTAAATTTTACCCCTAAGAAAAAGCTTCCCAAACCAACACAGGCCAACTACTCAGTTAAACTTTTCTGGAGAATGTTTCACATTATCTGTTCCTGCTACCTGATATGTTTCCTAGGAATATATTTAACAATACAGTTTTGACCAAACAGTCAAATGAAATAAATTAGAGAAGATTTCTGAAGATCAACATGGAGTATCTGGAAGACAGAAGGAGAATTAGTGACAGACAAAAAATTCTCAGATTTGCAAATAACTAGGTAAAATACACAAAACTATTAAGGCAAATGCTGATGTTGTAATTACCCCATAGGCAAACTAAATACCCAGGGACAAAATCATGTTTCTTCTCTGTATTCAGAGTTGTCCTCCCCACCCTCAAAAGATGAAATTTCAGCTCTATGCCAGAAATTAGGAGGAAACTGTATTTTTTCCTGCCACATTCCTAAAAATCACTCCAGTCTGTAATATCGCATTGCCACCTGCATGAGAAACAGGTGACTTATTTAACAATATAAACATGTGCATCTGGTTTTCATAAAATCATAGAATGGTTTGGGTTGGAAAGGACCTTAAGGTCTTCCAGTTCCAACCCACCTGCCAAGGGCAGTGATGACTCACACTAGACCATGTCACCCAAGGCTCTGTCCAACCTGGCCTTGAACACTGCCAGGGTTGGAGCATTTCTCGCTTCCTTGGGCAACCCATTCCAGTGCCTCACCAGCCTCACTGTAAAGAACTTCCTTATATCTAACCTGAACTTCACTTCTTTAAGTGTAAACCCATCACCCCTTGCCCTATTGCTACAGTCCCTAACGAAAAGTCCCTCTCCCTCATCCTTGTAGGACCCCTTCAGATACTGGAAGGCTGCTATGAGGTCTCCACGCAGCTTCTCTTCTGCAGGCTGAACAGCCCCAACTTTCTCAGCTTCTCTTCATACGGGAGGTGCTCCAGCCCCCTGATCATCCTCGTGGCCCTCCTCTGGACTTGCTCCAGCAGCTCCATGACCTTCTTACGTTGAGGACACCAGAACTGTACACAATACTCCAAGTGAGGTCTCACAAGAGCAGAGTAGAGGGGCAGGATCACCTCCTTTGACCTGCTGGTCACGCTTCTTTTGATGCAGCCCAGGATATGGTTGGCTTTCTGGGCTGCGAGCACATACTGAAGCTGGCTCATGTTCAGTTTCTCATCAACCACCACCCCCAAGTCCTTCTCCGCAGGGCTGCTCTGAATCTCTTCTCTGCCCTGTAGCTGTGCCTGGGATTGCCCCGACCCAGGTGCAGGACCTTGCACTTGGCTTGGTCAAAATTCATTTATTTCCATTTATTGTCAGATCGATATCAGCCAATGTAATTTCAAGCTGCTTTTAACTGTAGTTGGAAGCGGGGCATAAACATTTGAATACTTGGGTACATAATTAAGTGTTCAAATTAATACAGCATTCAGTGTAATTAGAAGCAGCTCAACACTGACACAAAAGCACATGCACAAATGAGTACTGTTTCACCTTTCCGGTGACAGATGACCTTCCCCTCCATGAGTTGAATCAATGCCAGAATTATGAACTGCTTCATAGTGCTTGAACAGCTCCTCAGCTGATCCATGAGACTTCATACAGAGAGGACAAATAAAGCCCTATTATAAAAAGGAAAACAAAAACAAACAGAGGTGAAAAGTAAACTTATTTTTTCCATCTTATTTTTACACAGAATTGTAAATTTTGTTTGTGTATCTAAAACTTAGCAAAACCAACCATTCAATTAATACTAATTATTTCATGCTCCAATAACAGTTTTGGCATTTAAAATGTTAGAAAATGCCTACTAAAGACACATTCCACTATTCAGTGGGGTTTTCCCCAACAATATTACACACTAGCAACAAAACTTTTACTTAGAAAAATTAAAAGTGATTGTATAAAGACTGCTCTACAATTTCTTTCCCCTCCAAGAAAAGAATTTTGCATGCAATCTGATTCTTCTTTCAAATAGGAGGTAGGGTTTGGAGTTTGGTCTTAAAAAATGAGATACAAAAGTCCACTCTAAGAATTCAACAACCAAACACTTAACTCATACACACGTGCACATGCCAAAATGGCTACAACTAGTGGGTTTCCAGTAATGTCTATCTGATACAATTAGCATACGATGGCAGTAAGAGTCATTCTGAGCACAAGAACCAGAGCGAGATCCCTGGCAAGCAGTAACAGCATTGAAGCATAGGAGGGTCAAAAAGCAAGTGATTTAGTTTTCCTAGTAGATGAAAGCAGTCAATCTCATACAACGACAGTACAACAGCATCCTTTTAGGATGAACTGCAGTTCTCAGTGAATGAGCAGTTCTCAGTGATATATTTAGTTTCCCGGTGATGGGAAGGTCTGCTGTTCACAGAGAAAAGCAAGTGTTCCTCACAGCGTAAGTGCATCTAGAAAGAACAAATGTAGAAAATTGCACTGGCCTCTCCTTCCTTTTGTCCTTCATTTATTTCCATTTAAAGGGCAAAATCTGTTTCTTTGCTTGGTTTTTTTTTGTTTGGGTTTGTTGTGGTTTTTCAGGGTTTTGTTGGATTTGGGTGGGTGGTTTGGGGGGCAGTCTTTTGGGTTTTTTTGAGTTTTTTTGTCTGTGGCTGGGTTCTACTCTATGGAAAGAGAAGCCCTAGAGAAAAGGGAAGAATAGATTATATGTGCAATTAGCCCAAGGTGACAGCAATCATTCATCTCAACTATCAGGCAAAGCCAGCCCAAGATTTCTCAGGCAGACAGATCTGAACACAGCTGCTGCAAGGATGAGGGGCCAGAGGCAGAGCGAAGCTGCCGAGCCAAGGGAATGTGCTGCAGCTGAGAGGCCACAGGGTGGACTGCAGCTCTGGGGGGGCAGACCTGCTGTCAGCAGCAGAGGGGGGAAGCATGGACAAAACCTTCTCTTTATGGTAGAAATCCCCCTCCTCTCACTCAGGTGGGGATAGAAAGTGCATCATCCGCCAACCCAAGCTGCTCCACTAGCATTGCCATGACCATGGCTGGCCTCACTTTTTGGGGACCTGGTATTGTTGAAGTCAGCACTGGGTTACAGCTCTCACAGACACTGTTACTCTAGCTGAGCATTTCCTAGAGGTCTGATGCACAAACTCTAACAGAGTAAGATGTCATCCTACTGCAACAGGGAATCATCACCATGGAAAATATCGCCCTTCCTGTGCAGAGCCAGGGTGGACAGGAACACTGGGTCCTACAGCTGCAGGCACCGCTGTTGGCACATCAGAGCCTTAAACTGCACGAATGCAGGATCCAGCTGCATCTCACAGGCTGGTAGTATTCAGATGTCAACTCTGATGTCAGCAGCATTAATTCAGTTCTCAGAACCATCAGGATCTTCCTGGGCACCAGACGGTTACAGACACAAGTGTAAAGATTTCCTGGGCCTGCAATTATTAGCCCCAAGTGCCAATTTTATTCAGGAACATGGGCTGATGGGTCTCTTGTTTTACCTTTTTCTTTAAAAAACAACTAAAGAAAAAGAACAAAAAAATTAAATACAGCCTTAAAAATACCTCTCTCAGCATCATCTTGAGGTGAATTTCGAAAATATACGCAAAAAAAATGTATTTTATTACTCTAAAGACAAATGTGTGAGAAGGGAGAGGGCAAGAAACATGATAGTCCACGATGCTTAAATGTTGTAAGCATTTCTGTTGGTTTGCAGGGATTTATATCAAGTGCAAGCTACTCCTATATCAGGACCATGCCTGCCCTGGATAAAGAGGGGATTGCACAGTTACATCCATGAATGTAACACTGGTCACCACAACTTCAGAGAGCTGTGGTGTCCTTTCCAGTAAGCCTATACTTGGCTCCCTTAACTAACAGACTCCTTTACAGAAGAAGCAATGACAGCAGTGTTCTCGTATTTGAAGAAGGAAGTTACCGCATAAAACATGCACAGTTATACTTTTCAAAAGGCTGCATTTGCCAAGAGACACTCAGTATGTTCCTTTTACAATGCATTTAGGAATTACTTTGCATAAAGCACAGCCACAGAGAAGTGAAAGACGTTTTATATTCTTCTTTTAATAAAAGCAAAGACATCACTTATAGCCCCTGCAGTGCTGCACCATAAGCCACAGCTTCCTAACTCATGTTTCTAGTTGGGCTTTATCTTTTGTTTTACACAGGGAGAAAAGAGCCAAAAAAAAGACAGGTGATGATTAATTGGGTTTTGTTTTTACAAATAGGAATCTTTTTACCAGGAAATGACAATTTATCAAATCCAAAGCTTTTTGCAGATGCCTGTCAGTTAATGGAAAACAAAAATAAAACCACAACCACCACATGCACAAGTTTTTATCAGGAAAGAGTTCTTAAGATCACCACAGAATTTCTGAAACCAGACAGAGCAAGAACAGTGAAAGAGAGGAGTCCAAACCAAAACCCCATACACGTGCACAGACAAGCCACTAGGAGTCAGCACACAATTTACAGCTCAAAACAGCCCCTGGCCCGGTTGGTCGAGGCATGCCAATGAGAACTAGAGCCACGCTCAACTTCAAGTTTTCTGACCCCAGAGGAAATGGTTCTCCTTCAGATGGACGCCTGTGAGGCATGCCTAGTACCAAGCACCTCCAGAGCACCATGCTGTCCATGGTGGGACAGGCCGCCTTCAGTGCAAAGGCTTGAAAACACACCAGTTTCACTCAGAGCAGAGCAGAAATTGCTACACAGAATTCTGTAGGAAAGTGTCTTGCCTCAGCTTGGAGCTAAAATGACAAATCTCACCAAAGATCTTGGACTCTGTGGAAGCACTTGCCTTTCTCAAGACAGACTTATGAATAAGCCTCTAGAATAACATTTGTAGCTATTTTTTCTGTCTAATAGTTCAGATTCACTTTCAGGCCTGATAAAGTTAAGCTTCTCAGCGCTCTCTCTTTTAAAAGGCATACAAGGTAAATTATTCCTTTCAGGTAACATTAATATTTGTACAAATCATTAATACAGCATTCTTTGGGAAGTACGCCAGGATGCTAAAAGCAATGCTGGAAGGGAAGTCTTGCCACAAGAACTACCGTATTTACTTTTATTGTACCAATATAATTTACAGGGCTATTAACTGCTGGAAGAACTTTGGCCTCCCACATCAAAAAACTGCCCAGGGAGAACAGGGGCACAGACCCACAGGCACACAGTACTCAACCGGACCAATTGCAGGCTACCACAGAGCCGTTCTAATCCTCAACCTATTTATAATTGATTCAGAAATAGTTTACGTAACAGAAAAATTAATGTATAGGACTAAATGGATTCTGTTTCTCTTGCTTCTTCTTGTATTACTCTATAGGACTGAGGGGGACACCTGGGGCAGGGCGCAAAAATGTATTTCCAAAAATTTCAGCCTTCTCAGAATATTGTCTTATTTGCAATGTTTTTTCCTCACTGTTCTGATCTAATGGAGTTGTGTAGTGTGAGAACTCTTTGAAAAGCAGCATTTTCTTTACTCACTAGCAAAGACTGAAGATTTTCAAATATACTCCCTCAACAGGCTGAGGCCTCCTGCCTGAGGTTTAAAAAACTAATGAAATATTTACACATAGGTCTCCACTCCACAATCACTACCAATGCAGAGCTACTTAACACAGTTAACAGCAAGAAACTAGTCAGCTGAACTAACAAATGTGTATAATATATATACATATGTCAGCGTAACAGCTCCCTGGACTCCATCATCAATAACTGGAGCTTGAGACACCTACGAACATATGCATTAGATTTGTCTTCGTCTGCCAACTGCTCTTTTTTCCCTGCGCTTTAATGAAATGGTCTTTGTAAAGCTAATATGAAATCTAAGAAATTGACTGAAAGCATAGCTTACTTTACTTGAAGCTCCCTTTTCACAAATTAAAACTTGAGTTATCTGGCAGAAAGATGACAACACTTCCTGTAGAGCAGTCCCATGGGTAAAACAGTTCTTACAGGATGGAATTCAGATTTGCTCATGTAGTTGGAGTCCAAGAAAATAGGTATGCTATTCAAGTTTGAAAGTCACAGCCATAGCTACCCAGCTTCCTTAGTGTTTTCTTGAACTATCTGATGACTATGTAGTCTACTCTCCAATCCCATTTTAGTACTGCATAGAACTGAAGAAGTGGTCCCATTTAGGCTGCTATGATTGCTGCTGATCTACAGCTGTATGTGGTAGGAAGACATATAGCATGGATAGCGCACACAGAGCTCCACTTGCTAATGCAAAAAGAGCTTCTGCAACATCTTGAATTTTTATT
Source organism: Nestor notabilis (assembly GCF_000696875.1). Taxonomy (NCBI): domain Eukaryota; kingdom Metazoa; phylum Chordata; class Aves; order Psittaciformes; family Psittacidae; genus Nestor; species Nestor notabilis. The sequence goes on along the minus strand of NW_009943032.1, from coordinate 14,687 downwards.
CCAGCAATTATGTCATGAGTCAAGCTTAAGGAACCAAGGTACTTCGATGTTTTCCACTGAGAAGTAAATTTTATTCCGCAAACACTCTTCTTGGAAAATTTTTTAAGTAAAGCACTGTGGTGAACAAAAATATAATAATAATAAATAAAAAAAAAAAAAGACCATAAAAAAACCCAACCAAACCCCACAGAATTTCAGTATAACTGATACTTCTACCATATGGAAAAAATTACTGACTATTCTACCATATACATGCTATACAACAGCATAGCCCAATCAGTATGCACCTTAATGTGCCTGACATTCACATGACCACGCTTTAAGTTTAAATAAATTCAAGTTTCTGGGCTTCATCTTAGACCTTCCAGAAATCCTGGACCAGCACTCAAGCCTACAGCCTACTTCCAGTGAGCTGCATGAACAAAAAGCAAGCCCAGATTCAAGCCCAGAGCTGTAACACCTTCCAGCCATGACCTGTGCTTGCCTATGTCTCAGAATCCACACTTACATTAACAAGTCTTTCACAGCTGTATTGGTACAATAAGCTATATGCTGCCAATAAAGTCCAGTGTGCTTAAAAACTGAAAGTAAGTGCAAGAGTGTATGGTATGTTCACATGCTCAGAGGCACAAAAACACTTTTCTGGAGTTAATTTCAGGGTTTGTGTGTCATGAATATTTGGAAAACTTCTAAATTTGCCATTCATGTTTTAACACTGCAGGTGAACCTCCACAACCTTCCCTGACATCAGACAGAATGGTTTGGATTGGAAGGGACCTTAAAGATCATCTTTAAACGCCAACTCTAAACTAAAACTCAGATACTCTCCAGTTACACAGTGATTTAAAGTCTGAAACATTTTACTTGACAGAAGATTAGGAACTGTATATACTTAGGGTCAGAGGACAGAAACATAATGATGTTTCAGAGCTGAAAGATCTATCAAGTAGTTTCTAAGTTTTCTGTCTCTAATATATACCAAACTAACTAACTGAATCCTCATGAAGTCCTTAGAGGCAGATTAAACTGCCTAGAGAGCAAGGGCAAGACCACATTTCATCATTTATTTCAGAAGTTTTACATACCAATTAAAAAAAAATAAATAAAGATCACAATGTATTTTAAGTTAAAGAATAAATAAATTAGGTGAATAAATAGATTAGGTCAGTCCCTTTATATATTGTTAAAAGGAAAAATCAGTTGATATTTTTCCATGCCTTCCACCAGAAAAAGCCCTTTCCCCTGTGTTCACATTAACAGTAAGAAGACAGTAGCTTCCTCAGATATCATCTCCATTTAATCATTAGAAAAGTAGGTTAAAAGGTTATGTTTTATATAATTAAGACCTGCAGTCCATTTCAATTTTAAAAGTATTTAACTTTCCAGACAAAAAGATAAAAAAAGGTGTTTTGCTACAGTTTATCATACATCAGACTGCAGACCCAATGTCTTCCCAGAAAGGAAGCTGGATTCTTCCTGAAAAAAAAAAAAAAAGAACCAACATAATTTCTAGTTCAGTTTTCTTCTGGTTTTATTACTACTGATGAGTAAGACTGTCATTCTGTCACAACCTACATGACTACAATTTTGTCACAAATTAGGAATTCTAATCCAGTGGACTCTCAACTTCTTAAAGTCACAATACATGACTGAGTCAAATCAAACCAGTATCTCTAATTCTTCATTCTCTTAGTATCATTCAGATGTTGCAGCAAATTAAGGTACTAAGGTAGCTCAAACAGTGATTTTTGCTTCTGTGCAAAGCAGGGAAGTACCACTGAGGTGAACACAGCCACTACAATCTAATTTGAGAAGCAACTGAAAAAGAATAAAATATCAGCATTAAAGCATTGACATGATGGTCTGTGCAAAACCAGTCTGCAACATTCCAAGGACATCCATAAATACAGAAGATGCAATATGCCAATTTACACTCTAGGCAACCTGGCTACAAAAAGCCTATTCAGAAAACATCAGGGTCTCATCTTGCTTCTATTATCTACGAAATACATACTTACACAAAATCTGGAAAAATATGAAGACTACCCAAAAGAACTGTGCAAAAACTGCCTTATATTTAACCTTGCTGTAGATAAGACAATAGATACTAACAGCTACTATATTCTAAACATCTCAGGAGTACCATACAGTGGGGGTTTTTTTGATGCCTCAGGAAATCTGAAACTAAGCCTCTCTAACTGACTCACTGTTTAGATGTCCTGAAAGTCCAGAAACAGTCAGGAAATGCTGGACACAGTTTAGAAATATGTGATTCCTTTAGGAAATTAAAACAAAACAGAAGAAGCCACACAACTTACATTACTGACACCACTGTATACATGAAAGCTGGGGAACAATGTCCCTGTTTGGGAATGCACTTACGTGTGTGACTTCCATACAGCATTTGTTTGACCAAGTTGGCTATATATGGACAGACACATTTGCCAACATTTTGGTGGTTGCTCCTGCAGCTGAATAAGCCTTTGTCTAAGGCTTCATCAGCACTAGGTGCAAACCCGAGTTTGAAAAATGAGGGCTGCACAGAGAGCTGTTTAAGAGGAAGTCCATAAATAAAGCTGTGGACAAGTGGTGAGGATCCTTTCCCACAACAGGACATCAGGCACCTTCGGAAACTGCAGGTGCAGACACCCATGACTGAAGAACAAGACCAGCTCTCACTGCATGGAGGATGGAGAGGAGGGAAGAGCAAAGAGAACAGAGGGGCAAAGACCTGACTTACTAAAATTTTCATCAGCAGGGACGAGGTATCAGTGGAAGACAGGTTAGTGAAGAAATTTGTTGATAGAAAACAAATACTTCAACAAATGCTTGCTATCAGAATTAACAGCAAGGTACTAATGCTTTGTCAACAAAGCAACAAAATTTTTCAAGTCTCACACAGTGTGACCAAACACTGGCCTTGCAACATGTCCCATCTCCATGTTTGAGGAGAATGCACTGACAAAAAAACTGAATTCAGGAGCTGCTTGAGCACTGTTTCCAAGAAAACGCATTTGAACTCTTCACAGTAGTATCCACAAGCAATAGAAAGCCAAACACTAGTTTAATCAAGCCAAAGTCAGCAATGTTTCATATGTCTGCTACATAAGATGACATTAATAACATTATATTATTGTTATAATGCTGCCCCAGAAATGCCAAAGATGGAATGACCTGTTTGTGTTGCTGTTTCAATTCTTTTCTATCAACTACAAACCATCAGCTTCTCAGTAGTGTTTTAAACTTTACATACTAGCATTGATGATATAGATTAACAGATTAACACTTTGTCAATGTTTCTATGCATGCTGATACAATAAAGGATCAAAGTCTTTTTCTCACCTTTTCCAGATACTTACCGAATCACTGTATCAAGAAATGCAACTTTAGCAACACGAAATAGCAACAGCTAGTAACAACTGAATTTGCATTTCATGTGCTACACTAAATCCACAAGTTTTATCAAGTAATAAGCTGTAATCAGCTATTTACAAGTAAAAAGTACTGACAAGTAACTGATTATGGAAAAACAAAACCTCAAACTGGGCAAGAACCCGTAGACAACTTAATGAAACTATGTTAAATACAACCCAGCCTAAATAAGAGTACCTTCTTCAGGTAGCCAAACCACCTCTGATGGCTCACATACCACAATCTACCCTTATCATCTCA
>NW_009943032.1:0-10984 GCF_000696875.1 Nestor notabilis | reverse complement strand
CACAGTCTGTCACTGGTAAGTCACAGCTTATTCAAGTAAGGTGCTTGCATTGTGACCAGATAATAAAGAATACATGTTCAAAAAGAATACACTGGTGACTGCAAGTATCCCACTTACCACAAATGTTTCATGTGAGAGACAACTGCAAACCAGAAAACTAGATATAGATTAATTCTTCTGCTGAATGTATACTTTGCAATCATGCATAAGAGGTCAAATTATGTTTCAGCAAGGAATCAAAAGAAACAACTTAAAAAGCCAACACCCAAGCAAGAAGAAAAGATGTATGTTCATTTAAAGCAGCCTATTAGTAAAGCTATTGAAACAAAATAAACAAGACCCACAGTAACAGCTGGGAGGTCACGAGGCTCCTGTCTTCCTGCTGTCCCAGTGTGCTCATTCTGGTAATGTTCAGACAGATCAGTGGGAGTTACACACACTTTCATACATAGTGGACAGATGAAGCCCTGTGAAATGCACATTTGTTTTTAAGAAACCAATAAAGACAAAAAAGCAGATTTGGAATCAAATGCTCTTCAAATTCTTACACTGAAAGTTCTCTACAATCACCAAAGTAAGGTCTGTTTCCCTTTTGGAAAGATAGCTTTTTCAAAACACATCTGAATATCATGGAGAAGGCAAGAAGGAACAGTTATTAAGAACATGAAAATAAACTAATCTAAATCACACTTTAAAAGCTAGCACCATGCTGCATCCTACATGTTTTCCAGGCACTCTTGGTAACCCTTTCATGTGACAGAGGAATAAGCTGCGTAACAAGGTGTGAATGGACCGTTACAAGGCATCAGGTCAGATCCCTCACACAGTTTTCCGTAAGGGTGTTCAGATGTTTCACAGGGAGAGGCAAGGGTGATGTGGTGAGATTGCAGAAATACCCCTGTAAATCAATAAGCAAGGTTGCAGCAGCAGGACAGGCCCAAGTGCCAGCACACCTGCATGCCTGCCTGGCTGCCATGCTCACATAGAGAAAGTTATGCACCTTCCTTGGTAGGATTTAAAAAAACAAACTTGGTGTACTCACCAGAGATTTACCAAAGCCACAAATTAAATTGGTTTCTACAGAACAACAGCGTTACATCTTCAAGACACATGCTACATGCTTAAACACCTAGAGAAAGGAGGCTGGAGAGTAAAGTGCTCTGATGCTTGCCCCTCCACGGCAGAGCACTACAGACAAAGGTAGAACAGACTGAATACAGCCCTCAATGGATGCATGGGAAAGCTAAGGCCCTTCACAAAAAGGATGTCTGTGGCAAACCTGTCCAGCTCATGCAGCCACATTAGACTTGTGAAAGTATAAGCATGTTGGTGGACTCACTGCAAGCATGGAATATTTAGCAACCCTCTCCTGCAGACAGTGTTGCACTGGGACCTAAGCTACAAAGGTAGGATAGACGCAAACATTTCCTCCTTGGACAGACTGCAGTGAATAAATGATGTCTCTAGACTTGATTACAGGTCTATGTGTGATCCGAAATGCTGACATGGCCACAGACTAGTCTAAAACAGATTTTCACCTCTCCTTGAGCAAGGAACAGTTTGAATTCAGAATTTCCCACTCATACTACAATTCTCAAAAATCAGGATTGGTTTCAACCAGGCTTGAGAAAGTAGGAAACATGAGGATCTGTGCAGATTTAATAATTATTCTCCATTTGAATCTTGCAGCAATACAAATTACAAAATGTAGCCAAAAATACTGAAGCACAAACAAGTTAACTGGATTTCTGTCTACATAATACTGAAGAACCAGGGGGCAATATAAAAGTAAAACAGAGAGCAAACATTCTGCAGAGTCCCACTGTGGTGCTCCTGGAGAGAAGCTCTCACAGAGGCAACATCTCAGGCCAGCTGTGCAGGAAAAGGAAGACCAACAGAAAGGCTCGAGTTGCATGCTGCAACCCATGAATCGCAGGAGAGTAAAAACCCATCACCAGCTTCAGAGCTCAGCTTGAAACAGATATTTAAATCATATGCTAAGCAGAACACCCCACTTGTAACTAATGCAACAGATGGTACAATTATTGACAACTACCAGACAGTTTTTCGTGTTATACAGTATCAACCAAAAGTGACATGGCAGCCGTTGGTCTCGCCCAGTTTTGACTCGGTAGCAAGAAAAGCCAATGGTGCAACAGTGCAGGCACACCATCTTTTTGAAAGTTCACCCTATGTTAAGAAAATACTACTACATCAGTACTGAGGTACCTTGTGACACCCACCAGCTGCACAGTCAGTGATACTGCACTCATGCTAAAAGAATTGTGCAATTTTAGCCAAACTTTGGAAAGAAGCAATTACCTCATTGCACATTTTTATGCCTTAATTAACTACAGAAGTAATGAAATTTTAGTCTGCAATTCAAGAGCATTTATTTGCTTCAGGAACAGTGTAAATATGCATGTGAGACAGATCTGAACTCACAAATGCATGACTTGTGTAACATGCAACAAAATATTAAGGAATGTCTGATTATACTGACTGCAGTAAGGCTTCAAGAAATAAGAAATAAGCAGATATGCAGATAGAAGGCAATTAGGATTTTAAATAGCACAGTGAAAGTTTCTCCTATCTCTTATCAAAGAAGACATCGGAATATTTATATCATGCACTTTATTCAGTGTAAGAAAAGGCACTTTGCTCCCTTTAATGCTGTAATAGGAGTAATGAACCTTGCACTGCATTTGTATGCTAAGCTTGAAACATTTTCAAGCTAGGTAATCAGGCTACATTAGCACAAACTAGCTTCAACAGCCAGTGAAGTCAGTTTGCATTTTTCAGAGTTAATATTTGACAACACTGTAAATCTGAAGACATTGTAATATGGGATTGAAGCAAGGACAACAACTTACTCTGCTGGTTAAGTATGGCAAACAGCACATAAAAACGGATAGGATTTACAAGGGGTAGATATACACCAAACAAAACCCAACACATTTGATATCTTGCAACAAGGAGGAAGATGCCCCATAAACATTATAGTTTAGCAGAAGCAAAGTGAAAAGCGAGTACAAGTGTGATACAATGTTAAGCTCTGGGTTTTTTTGGAACTCTTATAAAATATTTACTAATATTTACTTAAGCTTATGTCTCATTGCTCTGAATTTTAATAATTCATCTCTAAGATTACAGGAAGTATTGCTTGTGACCATTTAGATAGATAAGCCTACCTAACATTTACATATAAATATGGCCTAGCCTTCCTTTTTTTTTTTTTTTTTACTTAAAAAACAACCAATTCTTATAAAGTGACATTTCTGAGTATTTATGTAGTACAGCTGTTAATTAGCTAGGGCATCAAAAGTTACTCCCAACAGCTTCACTGGGATCAGAGAAAGGTTTAAGACTCCAGTCCCATGTATGGTGCACAGTACCTCAGAGGAGCCTTCATTGTTCACGTCCACGGCATTTCCTGGTGTGGCAGATGAATCTGAATCTGAGCTCTGAGATCCACCCCTACCTGGAGTCTGAAACAGAGGGAGAGGAAAAAAAAAAGAGAGTCTACAGACTGTACTTAATAAAGCATGGTACGCATGCAAAGGCCTCTCTTCTACTTGCTATAATGCAGAAGTATTTTCCCTCCATGAGAGTAATGAAGTGAACAAGCTGACACACAATTATATAATTTTCAGTGCAACACTTCAACAAAAGCTTTTATCCAAGGCTCTCCATGCATCAAAGAACAAGCAGAAACCAGAAGCAAAGGCCAGGATTTTAAATCACTTTGTCTCATGAACGCTCAATAAAAAACAAAGTAGGCTAAATTCTGCCCTTCTATTATGACTCTGGTGTTAAATTAGGTCTCTATAGCTAACAGAGAAACACTAGGAATTACAGTCTAAACAGTTTCAGAAGTAGTAAACTAGCATCATACTACTTACTTGACAACTTGTTTACAATCTGAACAAACCTTCAAATATTTGAAAGAAAACTGAAGAGTGAGGGCTGTGCTGATGTAATACACACGTAAGAAGGTACACTGCCTTGATTTGGAAAAAATAAAAATACAAATGAAGCCTGTAAATCAGAAAGACAACCTATAAAGGCACGTCCTATGAATATGTTGAAAATGAAAACAACAGGTTTTGAAACTACAGATTTAGAGAAAATAAGCAAAGCAATTTGAAATACTACATGATTCAAAATCCAGATAGATGGACTGCAGCTTATAATGCTCATTTAACTATAACTTGATTTAAATTTGATTTAACTTCTCTTACTCATCTCCAGAACACTACTGCTTGATGGCAGAAAACCTAGTAGTCTCAAAGGAAACACAAGTAAAGAAATTATCTTAATATTGATATGCAATCCTAGTTTCGACAAAAGTTTATTATCCAATTCCATTATGACAATTGCAAATGGGATGAAGTAATGCTAATGCTGTAGCTTAGCCCATCTGGAAATACTTGTAATGTTATAAAGGATTTTCTAATTCAATATAGGGGTATTAAAGATACCGAATTTTAACTACATAGATCAAAATCTACAGAGAAGGACAGAAGAAGATAGTTTTCATTTCTAGATCCTGGTGTCTCCAAAATAGTATTTGGTTTTGAATTTTTGTGCTCAAATATATCCTTCTTTTTCCTATACAAATCAACTATATAACCTCTCATAAGGTATCTGTAGCGTGCATGCTTTTCCATTCTTTGAAAGTACATTTTCCTGCTTTGTTTTGTAAAGAATGTTCTACTTCCAACTTTCATAAAGTTAACTATTTATTACAAATTAAATAAAAATATGTAATAAAAAGGCCAAGTTTACTGATTAAGGACTTAATTCCCAGAGAGATACAGTTCAATTTCAGAAATGCTCCAAAGGCTGGCCAAAGGGAAGTGATGAGGAGTGAAGCAGCAAGCTATCGGAGCTGATAACAGTGAGAGGACTCTCTCTCCCCATTCCAGCCTTCTCTGGGGTTATCACTTAAGTGATGAACATATGCTGGTTCTCCTATTCCCATGCCTTTTTTTTTTATTGTAGCTGGTTTATGTTTCTAAAGAAAGAAAGAACACCATAGTTTCTCGTATAGCATACAAAGCAATAGGCAAGGTGATGCAAGGTCACCAAGTTAATAATAGGAGAGGCAGAAAAAGGTATAAGCAAAGAAAACAATGCATGTGCAAAACACGTCAAAATGAAGGCATCAATCAGTACTTCTCCTCCAGGTTACCGATACAGACAGTAAACAAGGCACATCCCAGCATGGACCATGCTCATCAGGTTTTCATATGACATCAAACCGTTGATAAATTCAGAGACAGGGCTGCCATTCAGGGGATCTAGATAGGCTGGAGGAATGGGCCAACAGGAACCTCATGCAATTCAACAGGGACAAAGAAAGAGTCCTGTGCCTGGGTAGGAAAACCCCTGGCAGAAACACAGGCCTCTGCTGAAAAACACCTGGGGCTCACATCACACAGCAAGCAGAACAAGAGCTAGCAGAGTGCCATGGCAGCAGAGAGGGCCACCAGAACCCTGGGTTGTAGCAACAGGAGCCCAGCCAACCAAGGGAAGTGATCACCCCACCACTGGCCAGCACCAGTGGGACCACATCAACACACCCCACCCAGTCTTGGCTCTCCCAGTCCAGGGAGGACATGACAAAACAGAGTAAGTTCAGCAGAAGGCCACAAAGGGAGCTGGAGCACCTGCCCTGTGGGAGAGGCTGAGGGAACAGAGCTGGCTCAGCCTGGAGTTCTGGGAGGGCCTAACAGCAGCCCCACCACCATCTGTAAGGAGGTCATCAAAGAGAGAAAGCCAGGCTGCTTCCAGCAGCGCACAGTGGGAGGACAATACACAAAAACTGAAACAAGACTGGTTCCCACTGGATGTAAGAAAAAGCTATCCCAGGGTGACGCCAGGCCTGAACAGCCTGCTCCTAACCTCTGAGCTGGTCCTGCTCACAGCGGGAGCTCAAGCTGAGAGTTCCTGAGTTCCCTTTCTGCCCAGATTGTTCTGCAGCCTCTGAAGTGCTGCCCTGCAGAAACACACGTCCTGCAGGAGAGCTCCGAAACACAATTTTAATAACTCCACTAATGAAGACATGGATTGTGTGCATCGGCATTCAGAAGAATAATACCTACAGCAATTGGTAAGGGATAGCCGAGTTTCTCAGTAAGACGGAAGCTGAATTATTGCATCTAATGTTATAAACAGTTTTCTGTTTATATAGTTCAGAGGTTCCCTTCCACGCAACCTATAAACCACAGTCATGCAACCCAGATGTCTCACTTGTGAATCCATTTTGTGCAAAAATAAAGAATCCATAGAAGATGTATATACACATGTGTCTACATAAGGCAAGATGGTCAGGTGTCAAAGCTTTCTTCCATAAAGGAGCTGAACTTTCACAATGTAAGAATCAACTTCTTATTGACATGCGTTTTTAAAAAGGCTTTAGAAATCTGAACATGATAAAAAGGCTTTTGTATGGAAGTTAGCTATGGTGGCTGTTTATTCTAGAAAGCCCAAGAACTTGGACCCCTATCTGTCTCATCATCTACTCCCACAAGTAGAAATGGCATAGTTTAAAACAGAGGAAGTGTCAGCATTGATGGATATGCACTTCTTTATCAATGCTTTACAAGAAATGAAAGCCTTTTGTTCCACTCTTCAGCTCCAAAAACTAAAGAATGTGCCTTTACATAGCCTTGGACAGACAGGCACAAGAGCAGAGGGAGAACCTGAACAAAACTTGATAGCCTGGACAATGGCAATAAGAGACAGTCCAACCATCTCATACCTCCACTTTTGTGATACCTTAGCGTATGCATATCTAATTAATCATTTCATCCCAAACCTAAGAATCTTCTGTGACAATTAACACAGTATTTTCTTCACCTTATATCATAACTTTTTATACTCTACTGTGCATTGTTAATGGCCCATCACATTTCACCCCAGAGCTGACTGCATTTTGCAGTGAGATTTGCATATTAAGTTCTGCTAGTTCCAGCACTACAAATTGGAGATTATTACAACCTCCAGGATGAAAGCTCTTATATTAGAAGTACAGTATTATTACTATGTAGTTGATTAAAGTATTCGCATTATGAAACACTTCAGACATGCTATAATCGCAGGCATCGCATGGCATATCCTACTACACACAAGATATAGACCAGAAACCTGGTAAAACCTTTTTAACTTTTAAAAAAAGCAATGCACTCTCTTTAAAAGAAAAATCATAGTTCCAGTGCTGGTGGCATTTCCTGGTGAGTGGCATGCACAGGGAAGAAGGGTGGGAAGGAAAGGGGTCATTAAGTAACTTTCAAGATCAGGAGAATCACCCCATAGCATCCATTTTCAAAGTAATCCAGACTAGCAAGAAAAATCTATTACAAATTTGAAAGAATGTTATGGAAACCTAGATCATAAATTCACTTACCTTACCTTTCAGGGCTGTAATACAGTTTAAACATACTCCACAAGCCAAATGGATGGGGAATTGGGAATATTCTTAATTGATCATTCAACTAGGTTCACAAACATGTTGAAGATTGCCTCCCAGACCACTGTTATATCATGTTCCATTGAAAAAGAAAATAATTTTCAAGATCACACCACATTGAACAACTCAGACTTTGTGAACTAAGGAAAGGCTCAGATTGATGCTCTTTGTTTTCGGTTGGACTATACAGGGGAGCAAAAGAATGAGCTATGAATCCCATAGGAAAAGTAAATTTTCATACAGGTTTCTGTCTTTCCACAAAATTAACATTTAACCCTTAAAGGCATAGCTGGAGTTGAAAGACTGATGCAAAATCAGTGTCTCATGTATTTGTTTTCTAGCTGTCAGTTCTATTTGCTTACTCTGCACAGAGGTGTATGTTTCTACTACGAGCACTACAGTCGTAGAAATAATATGCTGAACTTCACAATGCTCTGTTTTCTCAAAACTGCAAGCTAATATAAAGAAACATCATTAACGACGAAAAGGATGACAATGATTGCAGCTTATTTTCTGAAAATTATATAATGAATGAGTTGAGCTAATGTATTAAAATGACAGGGTATAAATATGGATTGCTACCATGTTATTTTGCATCGTCATTTATCTGTCTATTGCTACACTCCATTCAGTTATGATACTCTATTCAGCAGTTTTAAATTCAGAATAAATTAAACCTTTGAAAGTATGTTAAGCCTTGAGAAAGCCTAAACAAATATGGATTTATACAGTTTTCCCAACACGGATTTAAATATTACAGAAGGGGACTATTGTCCAAACATATTAAGGTCTTGAAGCAACAGACAAGACGCAAGAATGAGAAGAAGGCCAAAGCCCTTGTTATCAAACAACTCTCAGTGCCAGAGTACAGTGCAACAGAGAACAGTATTGTTGTTTAATTCTAAAGAAGTGCAACACTGTTTTATGACTCCATAAAATGAAATGACTCCTGATTTCATACGGCATAAAACCTTTCTTTCCGTTCACACCATCAGTTGCAGGCAAGCAGGCCTTGTGCCCAGGAAGAGGCACACATGCTCCCTTCAACCCCACAGGGAGGCCACAAGCATCATCCAAGCAAATAAGCTATCTAGCAAGTCCTGCAATTACAAACATAAAATTACAGGTAAGGCATGAGATGCAATGCATCCTGGGCAAGTAAATATCTCTGCTCTTGAGTTTAGAGCAAGAGAAAAGGTGACTGTATTACCCAAGCTACAGAGATGCCTGCAAAGCCCTATTCTCCACCTAGGCCCCAAGATCTCACGACCAAGCACTCAAGCATTTTTAGAAACAGAGCAACAGGACCTTACCACCCAAACACAGCAGTCACTAACAGCTGCAGACAGCCAGTTTAATACAAAGACTGAAGACAAAAACTAGCGTAAACAGTAGTCAAACTGGCCCAATAGATGAGTCCTTTATTACGAAACACCAGCGACGGGAAGAAGTCTCAGAAGAAGGTCAAATTCTTCTTCCACCAGCTGAAAATAAATGCCTCCTTGTTACGAAAAGTGGGGACTTTTTAATTTTGGGGGATTTTTTTTTTTTATTTGGTGATTTTGGGGTTGTTTTTTTTTAAGTTTTGGTATCTTGCAAATATAAGAAGTGAGCTCTCCCTTAACAGATCAGGGGCAACAGCCACTGCCCTGCTAGTAGATGAACAAAGGAGAGGGGACACAATGGCCACAAAGGGCCTTCAGAGTTGAACACAATAAAGAATAGGCAGCTCTCTAAAGACTACGCTGACAAATACCAAAATATCTTGGCAGTAAAGTTTGTGTCTCAGACATTCCACACAGGTGTCTCTTGGGAAAGACACCCTTTTTCTAAATCAGCATGACAAACCACACACAGAACTGAGAAGTGGCAAGAATGAATGAACGGGGGTTTTACAGTGCAAATGTACAGAACAGATGGATCCCCGAGATGTCACATGGAAAACACATAACATTTAGAAACAGCTTGCAGGGAAAGGACCTAAACTGAGGACCTCGCTGAAGACAGCATGGAGATACTAACTTCAAATACTAATCGAGCAATGTTCAGTAGTGACAAGTATATAATTTCTGTTTTGAAAATATGCCATTCAAAGTGACCATGGAGATGCTTTTAAAAACACAAATTAACACGTGGAAGAAATAAAAACGTGATCAAGGCACAAAAGCAGTATAAAAAAGAAACGTCTGATGTTTTAAAAAGCCAGGATTCAGACTTCCAAATAAGTGACTAAAACTATAAACAGTATCTTTGTAGCTTGATGGCCAGCTGAGTTACAAATCAAAAAGGAATGTGATAATTAGGGCTTTTTAAACATTCTTCCATAACTCAAGTTATATCACCCGTAATGACTAGCTATCCACCTAGAAAGGATGGCACCCCCTATAATCAAATAATAAACCCAATATGTATACAAGAAACTACATTTCAGTGACTGGAAGGTGAGTTTCTTTTCCCATTTACATTAATGATGCCCAAGAAAAGGGTCAAGAGGTGGTTCCTTGGCCTTCAAGTTATTGCCTCAAAGACATGAAAGATTTTAATACTTATGCTCTTTATAAACAGATTTGCCAGCAAGCTAAGGCTCACCGTTAACACCAAAGTACATCAGAAGTCTTCTTCATGCTTTGCCAACCACAGACTGTAAGTCAGAAAGGTATGTATGAGGTTGCACAATGCAATCACTACTTTTCTAAAAGCTCTTTAAGGAAGAGGTGTTTTTTTAAAAGCATAGTTATTTACACCAATTAAGAGATTAACACCTTTAAAAATCTTGGCATTTCTCTATTTTGGGGCAGGAAGAAGTCTGTTTTGCCTTTCTTAGCAATTAGCTCTGCTGTAATCCTGTAATTTTGGGGAACCACTAGGGAACAGTTATTTCTTTAAACTTCTCAGAGAAGACGACCATTTCCAACACAGGAAAACTTTCACACTGACTTTAGATTTTTACAGGAAGTGTTTAGCTGAACTTATATTTAGAGGCAAATTTCCTTTGGCACTGTATCAAGCTTCCTCCTCTACTAAAGAGGCTTTCTTTGATGGCCTGTTATTTCTCAGAATCAATAAACACCCAGTTAAAAGCTGCCAATATTTAATTACGTACACACTAAGTTTCCCTGCTTGTTAGCAGGGCTTCCCATCAAACTTCAGGAAGGAAGTTCTTCCCTGTAAACGCAATGGTCCAATTAGACCAAAAGCGCTCCTCACCTGCTTCGGGGTCTATGACCGAAAAACAACACGAGGCGTGCTTTACACTGAAAAAGTTGGTAGTATGCATACTGATGTACTTTCTTCCCCTCTGTTAACTCTCATTCTTGCAGCAACGCTTCCTTGCATAGCAGGTGAAGAAAGCATGCCAGCGTTTCCAATAAGACATCCTTCCACAGACATGTTATGCAGACAGAATGCTTTGAAAGAAATACTTGAAAGACACGTCAGATAAAACACGCAGGGCAGCTGGTTTCCCCCCTACCCGTGAGCGCCTTCCGCATGGCACTGTGCGGGATCCCG
>NW_009943031.1:26749-28374 GCF_000696875.1 Nestor notabilis | reverse complement strand
ATATATATATATATATCTCCAGGAATGAATGAGAGCATTAGCCTCCACACATTCTGTACTTTATGCTATTTACTACTGGATAGCCCTGGAATATTTGCAGCTGGCTGTACTGTGTTTTGTATAATGTAGCTCTTTATCACTTTTTTTATCAAAGAACTGTGGTTTAGCACAGAATGAGGCAGTGCTGTATTGAAGCTGTAATGCGGCTCAGGTTACCAGATTGCATTTTTGATGATTTGGTATTAAAGTGCTTACATAAAACAAAATCAACTTTTAAGAAATGCAAGTGAGAAAAAGCTCTAAATAGAGACTGAATGAACTATAACATCATGGAGATTTTGCCTTGCTTTCTATATTAAAATGAGTAGCTTTGAATAAGTATAAGTGAATCTCACTATTATTTTCTTTCTGAGGAAAATCTTATGTGAAACTTTTGCTAGCAGAAAGTCAGGGGTGCAAGGACATGGGATTTGCAACCAACACAGCTGTGCTGGCAAAAGGCCCTAGCATAGATGTGGTTTTACCGGCAAAATTGAGCTTTTGCCAGCATAGCTAATTTCTCTCTTGGGAGTTAGTTTTGCCAGTACAGCTGCATCCAGACTAGAGATCACTGATGTTATAGACTTTTACAGCTCTACCGTCACTGACTTTCAAGTGTAGGCATGCTCTTGGTCTCAACCTAACAGTAGTTTGCCAACATGAGTGCATGTTGGTTTCTCTGAGATTGGAACCATAATCATCTAACAAAACAACAACCAACCAAACAAGTTACCTGGCTCCTACAATGCTACTTTCCGTGCCCTGGAGTTAAAATTAAGGGTCACCTTAATACAGCCGTTTGTATACCTCACATAACATTTTTTACTGTCACAGCAGAAGCAGACGCATACATGTAAGCACATCATACCTTTAATCTTCTAGGGAGAAGATATACTACTTTCTGCTTCGTTCTCCTCTTGACAGCTTCAAGCCATCTCACTCTATTCTTTCCTCCAGAAGGCTATATTCAACATATTTACTCCTTCACTTCCTTTCTTTCTTGTCCTGACTGCTTGCTGTAGAGATATCACAGAACACTAACCTAAACTTAGAAAGAACATTAAACTATCCTATTACCTGTCTAGTAACATCAGGTATGTCACCTTTTCTAATCTCTGTGATGCCTTTATGCTTCTGGGCTCCGCCCTGGTTTGCAGCTGATACCTATGCTAATAATTGCTATCAGCTGCAGTTCCATCACCTAGTCTTTGCCCAGCTGCTTGTTTCTCACCCTAAATGACTTCTGCAGCATGCTGTTTCTGATAATGCTGCTAAAGTTGTGTTTTAAAGTATTGATCTACTACCTCCTACACACCCTTATCAGTTTTTCTGTCTTTGTCAAGCATTATTGCCTCCTACCTGTGGTTCTCTTTCAAATTTGGATCTCTCCTTTTTCAGTGGGAAGCAACTTCTGCTGCTGCACCAGATTATCAGACAGGACCACTCCCCACGCACATTTAAAAAACTTTTCTGCTCTAGTCACAGTGCAACTTTTGTAGTTAGATGCTATAGAATACAATTGGGGAAAAAAAAACCCCAAACCAAAACCCAACCAACCCCAACAAAAACCACCAAAAAATCCACCC
>NW_009943031.1:0-26718 GCF_000696875.1 Nestor notabilis | reverse complement strand
CTATGCCTGCTGGTAAGGGAGAAAGACTAATCATAAAGTAAGGGATTAATTTACATTAAAATAAGTCAAAAGAGTAGGAGTATTCTATTTTCTACCACTGCTAAGAGCAGACTCCAGTGAAAATGGGAAACTGTCCTGAAGAAAAAAAAAAAAAAGAAATAAGTTGCTACCAGATTTCTTGAGAAAGAATAAAAATCTTTAGTGAGATTTTTTTTTTTAGAAATAATTACGTGTATCAACTAATTTATAAGAATCAGTTCAGAAAAAGATGTCTTGTTCCTCCTATCCCAGATACATCATTGCACATAAGAAACAAAAACATTCTTTGAGATAAAATTAAACCCCAGAAATCTCCATCACAAGACACAAAATTCAGCTCTGATGGAAAGCATCTAGTGTCCTTTCTGGCACTGGGTCATACATGCCCTGACCATGCAATTTTTATCATCATGACTGGAAGAATCTCCCAGGAGATGAGCAGTTCACACATTAACTGGGTGTGAACTTGTGGGAGTGTAAGCCCTTCAGTAAAGCTATACTTACTCTGAAAGGCAGCTGGATGTAGCATCCTGCAGTAGGGGTCTCTGATGGATGGAGGCCTCTACCTGTCTCCTGAGACCTTATACTAGGATAGCCGTAGGATGTTAGAAAACACCCTTCCTTGGGTCCAGGGTTTAGTAGCTCCCTACATAGATGACAATTATTTTGAAGATTGTCTTTTTGAGGAGACCAACTTCCCTCAGGCACTATCCAGAAAAGGGAGGTATAATTTAGGGTCATGATTCTGCATACAAATTTGTTGCTGCAAGAAAATTACAAATGTCCAAACGTTTAATGGATCTTCCCGGGTTTTGTACTGTTTGATTTTGGTTTATTACAATATTCAGATATCTATATCTGCCTCTTCCAAATTGCTGACATATAGTCCTGACCTTAGCTCTGCCTTCCTGTAGTCTTCTGTCAGAGAAGATCCACAGTTATTTAATACCCAAACAAAAGTAATAAACAAACACAAGAAGCAAGCCTGTGATATTTGTAATGATTTGTTATTTAGTGCTGGTATTGAATAATTTCAGTGCATTTTAGATCTTATTCACTAATTTGGTAAACATGCCAACTGTTGGTTATACATGAGGCTTGCAGTGGTTTTGGATTTGGGGGCAAGCACATAAGTCTACCACACTTTACAGGTGAATATGGCCTTTAAATTGTAAATCTGTTTTCCTCCACTATTGGTCCTCCACGTATAACACAGAGTCAGAACAAAGCCAGTCCACATACTTGATTTTTTAAATTATTTTTTAGATACTGATGAGTAGTGATTATGTAGTCATGAAGACTTTAAAGACCAAGCGAAGCAAACTATATGATCTACCAATAAAAACCCTTGCTATGTGTATTCTATCCTTCATATCCTGGAGCTGTTACAGCCAAAGGTGATGCTGTGTTCCCTATAGCCCCAGGTAAAAGGTGGTACTTGCTTGGGACACTGTAAGAGTCAGAGGTTCAACTTGGGAATCCTCCACCTGGAGTTCTCCAGACTACCGGCCTGGGCTGAGTTGTTAACAGCTTGGCTTTACTACACTCTCTATCCTCCAGATTCAGTGATGATGCACAACTGCTCTAACTAACAGTGTTTAAAATGCCTCCAATTATGCATTGTGGAAACAATTTGAGACGGAGGAAATTATACACATGCTGCTGGTTTGATTTTCTTTCCAAAGAGAAATTGTTTTCATTTCTATTAAATGCAAAGAAAAGAAGGTATGAAATTGTCACTTCTTAGAAATTTATTTCTAACATAAAGAAAACATACTGTATGACCAGAAAGCATGTTCTACCTTCTGTGGGGTGAATTTTTTTATGAAATGAAAAGTTGAATTCTTTCCTCAAGTGCAAGGCAAAGCTCAACTGTAATCAGTGTGATGCAGTAAGCGCATAACTTTGCATTTCATGGCCATATGAAAGTGCACACTTGATTACGTACAACTTAAATGGGCCAGGTAATGACAGGACTGTAGTTCAAACTGACAAATTCCAGCACACTTTTTGTTAAAGCTAGGACTTTTTGCATGCATCTGGGAGAGACACTCACACACACCCTCCCACCAGTACCAACCATATACTTCCTAAGTACCCTAACAGTACAGGCTGCAGATTCAACTTATCCTGAGCTTTGCATTTCTCAGCTATTGTCAATTTGCATCACAAGCATAAAATTATTTAATATACAAAAGCTTTAATGCTCCTTCCACAGCATATAACAACACATGTTTATCTGAGCGCTAAATAAAAGCTTTCAGAACTTTAAAGTGACTTTATGAATTGTATGTACCATAAAATAAACATTAGAGTATAATAATATTCTGTAATTTGGAAAACAGCAACAGAAACCAGTAGAAGACAAAAGAACAAATGCTTGAATAATCTGCTGCATGTCAGAAACATTAAATTAATTTATGCAATAATGTAAGCACAGTGATGTTAAGGTAATATAGAGGGCATAAATTATACATTATTATTGTCAGTTCTAGCACTTATCTTAGTGGTATGTCAAAATAAATCCTGATATGTTAATATTTATAGAAATGAACAACAAGTGTTACAGCTCAGGGATTCATCTACAATATTTTTATATATAATTTGCATTTGCACATATGGGTGTCATTGTCTTTTCTGTAATTTGAGAGGTAAGCTTCATGCAATTCATTTCTAATGCATTTTACATTACCATGAAAGCACATTATGCTCCACTAACGCTTTTCAAATAGATGGCCTGCAATGATTTAGAGATTGCACAAAACAACTCAGCAAATGGGTGACAATCTACCTGCAAAATATGCAGTAACAATAGGTTACTGGTGAGCAAAGTGCATAGTTTGCTAGTGAATGTCTCCATAGAGTAAATACATCCCAAAGTTCTTGTAGTGACACATTTCTTAAGGATTAATACTGCCAAAGAATACATCTTTTAATTCTTTATATTTTCACACAAGATAGGGTAATAATTCCTCCTTCTCCCCCTAAAAGGTGAGGACCTGTATTTTTACCCACTTTCAGCATCTCCATTTTCATCCAACAGATAGGATTCTGGCTGAAGGTAACTGGATACAACTTCACTTAGCATTTGAAGCAGACAGAAGTTTCCAGAAAAAAAAATACAAGTTTACCCTGCAAGGATTAAATGCACTCAAAGTTGCTGCTACCTCAGAAGCAAGAAGCATACATTCTTCCTTCAGCAAGAGACTGTAATTCCTCCATTGAGTAAGGGTGGATTGGGGATTTTGGCATTGGGCCATGTCTTCTGGTGTCTGGGAACCATGCTTTGGATAAAAAGGTAGCTATAGAGTTTATATATTGCTGAGTCTACAAGTAAGGCTACTGTTTCTAATTACCCAAGATCGTTTTGCTGTTTTCCAGAAAAGAAGTGTGAAAATACTTATATTCCCTGATTCAGCAGTAAAAGATTTAGCCTGAGCCTTACATGGGCGTTCTGCGTATTGAAGGACTACCGTGTCAAAATGATTTGGCTAAGTCCAATGATCCTATCTTTTCCCAATCATCTCATACACAGCTGAAGTTTGTTGCCCCAAAGTTCATCTGTCAGGATTTCTAGTGCAGAAGAATCTAAGTTCAGATTTTTGCATCTTTATTAACGGGGATGCCCGCTTTTAACAAGCTCAACAGCTTTCCCTGGTACCAGCCTTCATGCTCCATCTTATCTTCTGAAAGAGCTCATTTGGAAAAATAGCTGCATGTTTTAATTTTCATCTCTCTCCTAAAGTATTTCCAGGTCTTATTACAAGTCTATGAAAGTCAACCTAAACATTAACTTGGAAGTTACCATAGGCACTGAATCCAGAGTACAGAGTAGAGAAAGTTAAAGCACAAGCCATGAAAAACATTGACTATTGCATGTTACAGCCTAACACACAGCCAAGCTCCACTTGGCACTGCATGAGCATACAAGAAATTACAAAAGAAAACACAGGGAAGTCTCAGCACAGCCTAAAATCAGCCTAACACTTGAAAGAAGAGAAAGGAGCTGCACAGGAAGTATATATTGTCCTTTAAGCCCTTTGTCAGATGTGACAAGATGGACGAAAAATCCTACTTGATTTCATCTTTCAACAGAAAAAGAAACAAAACTCACTGACAACTTTTGCACAGAATCCATGTTCAGTAGAGTGAAAAAATGAAACAAAGGACTACAATCTCTTTGCACATAAAAAACATACCTTTAAGAATTCCATACCAGTACAAGCAGCAAACTATATACATTGAAAGTATGTAGTATGTGGGTCTGATTTATCACTTGCCTTTTGTTTATAACGTTTTATGCTCCACAGAAGAATAGGATTCTCTTCCATCATTGAAATGAAACTCCTGTTATTGTTGCAGTGAAATGAAATACCGTAAAAGGTTGCTTGAAATTTCTGGGAACAAAGGGGAAATAGACTTGGTGTAAGTGCAGAAAAAGCTTCTAAACATGCAACTTTACAATAGCATTTAGTACCTATAGGGTAGGTCTTCAGCTACAATAAATGTTATCACTTCACTCAGTGGAGGAATAGCAATCAATATCAACTAAGGATTTCTCCCACTGACCTCAAAGGGCATACTTAGAGTGCACACATTTAAAGCAAATATATAAACTTTTCCAACAGCAGGAACTTTAATGTAAGCACACCAAATCCTGAAGCCCTTACTTAATATCTTACACTACTCTTATTCAGAAATCTCTCATTGGAATCAACCAGGATAAGTAATGAACAGAGTACTAGAAGGTATTTTTAGACCAGGATACTACATAATAGTCTTACATGTCAAAGCTGTTAAGAAATACTCTTTAGCAAAATAAGGTATTTAGTTTCATGTAAATTTATATTCTGGAACTGAAACCTTTTTATTTCTTGGGCTTAGGAAAAAAGGGGTGCTTTTTTTTTTTTTAATTATAACTTTCCCAGTGTAGATGAAGCAGAGAAGAGAGATTGAAAACAGGAGGACAGTTGGAAGTAAGCATGTGTAGTAAGCATGCACGTTATAGATTTAAACTCATTCAGTACTAAAAGGGAAATATAAGAGAGGCAAGAAAAAAACCTTAATTTCTGAAACAGTGAATGTGTTTTGCAAACATTACTCATTTTTCAACTTTATAAAACAGAAATGATGTCAAACATTTTAAAGTATTCCATAAACTGTTTTGTTGGTTTTGTGTTGGTTCTTATAAAGTTAACCTCTAGATTTTATACATTTTTAGTAGAATTTTAGGAAAACAAGATAATGTTAAAGGTGTTTAATGTGGGCCCATCTTTCTTAGGCCCTCATAAATCCTGATAAGGGGAATAGAATTTTAAAGTGTAAAAGTATATTGTATATTCCCTCCAATTTCTTCCTCACTTATTTTCATCTAGATTTCTGTTCTGTATATTTGTATAAATAGTGCAAAGTTACTGGAAAATTCCAATAATGGGCATACAGAAAAACAGAGTAAGTGGCATTTACCAAATAGAAGGGAAGAAAAGGTACAACTTCATAGTGTGTCAGTAGAGCTGATGCTGCCTCTCTCTTAGATTTAAAGGACCCTTTACAAAATGGTCACTACAGCAAAGGTGTCTTTAAGACATCATTTGATCGTGGCTGCCTAGTGGTGTTTAAGTGGCAGCCTGATGCTTGTTTCTTTGGTTGTTTGACCTTCCTATCACTGCACTGCAATGTATTTTTTTGGGTAACTTCTTTTTCTCCCCTCTGGAATGTCTCTCTTTTTATTTCTCAGTGCTGTTTAATAGTGGCATCCTTGTTGCCTTTAGTCCTCTCTGTCACACTCCTTCCCTACTTTCTCTTCCTAATCCTCCTAAACTCCTTTTCTGTCACTTTCTCATACATGACCTTTATTCTTGTCTACCAGACATAGTGTGCTTCCTCAGCTAGCCCGCAGTGTTCAATAGCACTCTAACCCAAAAGATAACAGGAGAAAATCCTAAACTAGCATTAAGCCACTAAATCAAAATATACGGTATAGGCTTTTCTTGCCCATAGAATATAGGATATGTTTAGAGTATAAATGGCCTGACTGGACAATCCTGGTGCGGTGTCAGCTCCTGGAACAACTCTGCAGGCAGACAGCCAACCATGAGTTAGCATGGTCCTGATGTCAACGTAAATTATACTGGCCACCAGGAAATGGCTATGGAATTTGGAATGGGTAAGCATGCATAAACCTGCTGCTGCTTCAGCATTTTCAGTTTCTAAAAGCATTTCCTCCTGCCTCCCTACATGCAGCCACCACCAATGTGGTTTTTAGTCAGATACAGTGCTCTGCTTAGAAAAAGAAGTTCCTCCTTCTCTCGATGGCACAAACTATCATGACTTTCTGTTATCAAGCACAATTTACGTTAAATCACTTCTCTTGTCTAAACAAAAGAGGTTTAACACTACAATATCCCTGGTAGGGCAGAGAAGCACATGGGTATCTAGAGAGAAGGAATGGAAGTCCGAAAGAGCCAGGAAAGGTCTAATATCCAAACACAAAACAAGCTGTCATATAAATAGATAGGACCTACTGTATTGCCAGATCTGTATTTAGTGAGTTCTAAAGTGACATATCCCTTTGTTGTTGTGAGAGCAACAACATGTTTCTCAAACTTCAGGGTCTATTTATAATTTTCTACAACACTCACCACTCTCACCTGGGACTATGTCGAGTCAATTCAACTTGCTATATTGCTTCAAAGTCTCATAGTTACTTTTCTTCCTTTTTTTTTTGATTTCTCAGGCATAAATATGGAACATACCTAATGCCACTGGTAAAAATAAAAAAAAAAATCTAAAAATAAAACAGAAACACAGGTTCACACTGAGACGATTTTATTCCAGCTAGAGAACCAGCATGCCTAGTCATGTGGTGTGCACCTGTAGCTCTCTCTTCTTCCTATCTTTCACAGGTATTAGGCTTTGATAGTAAACACACACCCCATGCTTACTCAGGGTGGTACTGGTGGGGGGAGACATAGCCGGTGGGTATTGAGAGCAGCCAGGCAGGGTTGTGTATGTCAGCACCAGCTGTTCTCAGGAAAGAATGCGTGTTATCATGCTAAACAGGATGCATCTTTTCTGCATTAGGCTGGTAAAGCTTTGCAACTTTGTCAACCTTTTTAGCATTCAACAAATTCTTTTAAACATATGACTTTTAGTAAGTTAATCCATTCATTGTCTAGAACTGTGCAAAGTGACATAAAAGCACAATGAAGCCTAATTAAACTTGTTCTGTGAAAGCTAATTTGTCAAACCCAGAAGCATAGTTCATAGATAAATGCTAATATTTGAAAGTCAAATTAAAGTTGAAAAGGTTTGTAATAACAGTTAATTAACTCTTGTTTTGTTTTCCTCTCACAAACTTGAACCAGCTGAAATATTGCTCAGTTCATCTTTAACATTTTGGACCACAAAGATAAAATTCAAAGCTTTGAGATAAGCCTTTGATGTTGGTATTCTCTACAGATTATATATTATTTTAAGATCTCTTTGTTTAAAAATTCATTTTTATTATCCCTGCATGAAATGCATGGCAATTCCCCAAATAACTAACCATCAGGGCAATTAACATCTTCGATCGACACCATATTCCTGATAATTAATACAGACTTTGTACCTCCCCTGTGATAGCTGCAAGGGTTTGATTTTTCAGAGCAACTGTTCATTTACAGAATCAGTTTCATCCTAATGAAAATGGATTGTGAAACTTTAATGAACAAGACTTTGCTGTCATAATAATAAAGACTTTGAAACAACACAAGACCTACATAACAAGCATCTCGCTATACTCGTGTTGCTACGCTGTATCAAGCCAATTAAGCCACACAATGAATATTAACACCAATGTTTTTCTAAACTATATGACATCAGATAAACTCACAAAAGTGAGTATAATTTTGCTTCGACAACTTCTAGGATTATAGCTTAATAAACTAGCACTTGTAGAGCAAGATGGCTTGATCTGCCTTTCTCTCTTTAGTTTATAATAGGTAAGCAAAAGTTTGGAAAGCCAATTTGCATACAGTGTTAGTGTGTTTGCTGTGAAAGGCAGTGATTGCCTTTCCTACATGCTTTCACCATGTTGGGAGGTACATATAGAAGCAAACAAGTAGAAAGAGATTTGTCAAACAATGCTGTCCCCGGCATGCGTGCAAGTGCTTGTACCAGTACCTTGCCGGATAAATAATTCTCTATTAACATCTAGGCTTTCCTGAGGAAGAGTTTGACGTTTCAACATTAGTCTTGGGTGGCCTTGCCAAGAATTTCCTGTCAGCAAAGGGTTAAAGGGTTTTCAGCTACGCAACTAAAAGGCAGAGATGGAGAGAGAGTGCAAGACAGAGGGAGTGAGACAGCAGCTGGCTGCAACACGGGACTTGGGTGCGCAGGGACAGTTCACTGCAGAGCAGGGCCCCACTCCCTTCACCTCCAGCAGCAGGGCTTCAGCTGCGTGCCCTCAGCTGCACCACCATGGCCCTGTCAGGAAAGAGCGACAGCGAGGCCTCTGGAGGCCCGTGGGGCCCTGGTAGCTGCCCTTGGGCCAGGCCCCGCTGCTGAGGCATCTTTCCGGCTCCCACCTGCCCCATACCACAGCCCCACGCTGGTGTGTGGTGGCCCTGTTTAGCCCCGTGGGCCCTCACCTGCCCTCCCTGCCAAGGCCCGTGGGGCTCCTCTGGTTGGTGGGTAGCCCTGGGGGCCCCCGGCTCACCCCCTGGGAGCAGGGCCAGCTGAGGGGAAGCGCTGCCTCCCCGCCTGCCCTGCCATGGGAGGTCTGTAACGCACAGCCTCTGTTGTCTGTGGCACATCCCCTCTGGAAAGGGCTCATCAGGCTGTGGTTTGGCTTAAAAACCAACCAGCCAACCAACCAACCAAAAACCAACCCGGAGAGAAAGTGAAATACCTGGGGGGAGGCAGAGTTACATTTTTCATGTGCTAAACCAAGATGTCAGTGTTTTTACAGAGCCCACCTCACCTCCGCGCAGGGCCAACTGGAAAGCTCAGAAAGGAATTTTGTTCTACCTCTAATGCCTTGACGGAACGCCTTTCGAAGTTGTAATCTGCGCTATAATATGCTCTTAGTTTTCATTTGGCTAAATCCCTTCAAACATGGAAACAGCTGATTGTTTCCATTTAAAAAAATGCTATACAGGAGGGAACGGATAGAATCATTCGTAAATAAATGAATGGGATGATTTTAAAAAAGAATAATTTGCTCAATCAAGAATAAATTGAACAGCATCTAAGTAGTCGTGGAAAATCATAAACTATTACCCTATATAGTGCTCTGTTGACTATTAAATGCCTCCTTTTTCACACCACTGGCCTGAATGAATAACTTGGCAGCACAAAATTAGCCAGGTGGCAAAATGTGCTTGTGTCAGCTATTGGCCAAACAAAACAGCAAATAGCAAAGCTCATTTTGCAATGTCACATTAACTCCTTCAACACTGGGGGTATGTATTTTCGTATCTGCTGTTGAGAAGCACCTGGGAGCAGGCCAAAAGACAACCGCTCCCTCTCGGCAGCACAGGTGGCCCTGCTCTTGCTCCACTCATCGCGGCTGCAGGTTGAGGTGATGTTTATGGTTGTTTCTGTACGTGCCATCTGAAGGGGCTGCTCTGTAACATCTGTGTCAGCTTAACATCCCAGTTTGGAAAAACTGTATTCTCAGATGCTCTTTAGCAAAGGGGATTTTATGCACAACTTCCTTTACCTGTATTAGAGCCATCTCTTCACATTATCATAATACTTCCTAATTTTTCTGGTTTCATATTGTTACTATCTTACGTTTATCTTCAGCTTCTAAGAGACCTTCAGGAAATGGATGTAAAGAGCATGAAGCCAAGTGTTAGAGGGCTAAACTTAAATATATTATGTTCCCAGTAGCTTCAACGGAATTACCTCAGGGATTAATCTGGAGTTTTACTTACATAGCATTACTAAAATATTATATACGGCAAAAGGACACATCTCATTAATGTCAGTGGGATTCTTCTGATAGATTTCACAGAATCTTTCAAGAGCAACCAATGACCTTTTTCATTCTAGAGATTAATATAGGGGAACAAAATATGTTCTTTTATAGTTAGCAGCCTTTCCCAGCTATAGAAACTCATCTTCCCATGGCACAGCTAAGAGTAGATCCGAAAAGTTAAGACCAGGCCTGGTTTTCGTTAACAAAGAATTTATTTAACTTTAATATATAATATTTCCCTGAAGTACCATGGAATTTCATTAAGAAAATAAAGGCAGTATTTCATAATTGTTGCCAGTTTAATATTTTTTTTTACATGAGACATGCTTTACTGATAAAACTGACCATGTCATTCACTGTAAACTCAAAAAAGAAAAGGGTAGGATATTGGCAGCTGTATTTCATACAAAGGGCATTTATAGGCTTTGTGGTCCACAGCATATATATCTCACTTTACTTCTGAAAATGATAAACACATTGTACCTAGCCAGGGATGATGTCCTCTTCTTATCCAGGCAGTCTCTTTTCCACTGAGCTGTTTCACATGCCCTAGGCAAAAGACATGGGTGAGTATTTTCCATTAAAAACAGCAGTGGTGGGGGGAGAGAATCACCAGTACTGTAAGTTAATGAGATGGGGGGCTTTAAATACACTTAATAAACAGTCACTTAGGCTGAGCATAATAAGTCATGGAAATTTATAAACTATTACCCACTATAGTACTTCATTGACTATTAAACATCTATTTTTCACACCACAAGCCTGAGTGAATAGCTTGGCAGGAAAAAAAATTGGCCAGGTGGCAAAATGTGCTCAGTACAACCAGTGTCAGATATTGGCCAAACAAAATAGTCCAATAGAAGCTGATTTTTAAATGCCTTTTTAACCCTTGATAGTCTATAGTGAAGTTTTCTAGGAGCAAACACACTTATACTCCTGAAAAAGAGTAACAGGCGTTAACGCTAAACATCCATGTTTTCCTAAGCACCCATGCTTTTGTCTGTCCTGGCTACCTGTCCTCTCTATATGGCATATCCGAGATTTTCAGTTCTGCTGATGGTCACAGCCCAGGGACAGAAGAACTGCCTGTCAGCTGAGGTGTGAAAGTACACCTGGCAAATTTTTCTTTGCAGGCTTTTAACCCTGGGGTTTGGAACTTGCTCTAATTTGGGACCCGCTGTCACCCTTATTTAAAAATAACCTCTAAGGAGGACCAGGAGAATTTCCAGCCTATTTAAACACACAGTGTTC
Source organism: Nestor notabilis (assembly GCF_000696875.1). Classification (NCBI taxonomy): domain Eukaryota; kingdom Metazoa; phylum Chordata; class Aves; order Psittaciformes; family Psittacidae; genus Nestor; species Nestor notabilis. The sequence goes on along the minus strand of NW_009943031.1, from coordinate 15,461 downwards.
CCTGATCATTCTTCCCTGAATGAAAAGACTTTTTCTGGTGTAGAGATAATGGTTTACCTCTGGATTCAAAACTGTGGCATGCATGGAGTTACACAGGACAGAGAATTCCTGAGAGGAAGTCCCTGAGCTTGATTGTTTGACCCATACTATAGCTCTGCTGATCTCCATGGAGAGACCAAAAAAACCCCCTCTTTTCTAGTAGTTCAGCAAACCTCAGCCACCCACAGGCTGTGTAAGCATCCTAGGGTATCTCGTGCCTGGCTGAAGAGCCCCTGTACAACACAGGGTAGAAGGGCTAAAACTGATAGCATATAGCACATTGGAAACTATCCAAAGTCTAGATGAAAAATGAGAGGTTTGCACTGTATCTGACCTTTCATTATACTTTGTGACTTCAATTAGGCACAGCAGTAGAAAGACAGCAACCTCAGTTTCCATTATGTCCTCATAGCAGAACAAAAGATCTATTATTTTGATTCAGCTTCTCACTCCAGCCTCCCTCATGTGTTTCTTCCATCAAATACCGTACTTCTGTCTTCAGCATACTCACGCCCTTTCAGACATATTTTGGAAGCATTTTACCAGGTTACACAGAGAGACAGAAGTATCTTTATCTCTTGCCAATATCATCCATCACTACAAACCCAACTGTGCAGCACACAGCAGGTTACACCTCCTGCCACAAGCTGACACATCAGTGTTCCGGTGTCCCACTACAGGGCTAAAAATCATTGGTTTAGAAGAATGACTCAGCCTCCAACATCCAGTCTCTAACAGCTAATCCATTCACTTTTTGGGTTCCTGTTGAATACCACCATCTAGAAATGTTCCCCTACAGTTCACTGCTGGAGATGTGGTACAGATATACCACCGAAAACACATCTGGTGAATCTGTGTCAAGCATCAGTTATATTCTTGGGGCAAAGGGCTATATGGGAGACAAAGGAGAGCTTACAGTTGTCTTTGTGTGTGTTTGCATCGGTCTAGCTGACAAAAGGAGGGGGGCAATGGGGCAACTGAATTGAGCCCGATATACACAGCCAAATGAACTGCTGAAGGAATGTGTTTAGGTAAAAAAAAAAAAAAAAATCCAATTACTGGAGCTGGAATTAGGCCAGAACACCTTCACTAACACCTCTATTCATGAAAAAAAGAAAAAAAGTGATGCTTAATGACCACAAATGATCACAGACTCTGTTTTACATCTCTTACAAAAGCCAGCGTGTTCAGCAGCGTTACATTCCCCAGAGCTAGATGGATAAAGGGGGAAATATGTCACTGATTTTTTTCCCCCCTCCCAAGAAATTCATGATACTATTTGCACTGATTTCAACAGCACAGAGATTTTCAAAAAGCAAATCAGTCCTGTTTAACCTGGAAGGTAACAGTATTAAAACCCTATGTTTAACCTGGAAGGTAACAGTATTAAAACCCTATGTTTAACCTGGAAGGTAACAGTATTAAAAACCTATGTTTAACCTGGGAGGTAACAGTATTAAAAACCTAAGGTGTCTCACTCACTGCTTTTTTTTTTTTGCAGAGGCAGTCAGGATCTGCTTCTTTTCAACTAGTACACATAAAAAGCCTCTTAACCGTTAGACTCTAATGCTATTACTCTCAGCAGAATGGAAACACTCAGCCTTTCTGAAGGTACCTTGTAATGTTATTCCAATGGGGCAATGGCTTGTCTGTCCCAAAGCCCACTGAAGTAGATGGAAGGGCTTCTGCGGGTTTCGCTATGTTTTACAGCCAGGTATGCACAGAGATAAAAATCTTTGTATTTTTCATGGTCACTAATGAAGAACTATCAGTTTATACAAACGCTAACTGCTTTGAAAGGTCATGCCTCCATATGCCTTTTCTGATACATATCATTCCATCTCAAAAATGTTCTGTTTTATACTCAAACCACGTAACCTACTCATCCAGTGGTTGTCATTTACCAAAACTTTGTTCTCTATTACGGGTTACTGAGTCTTAGTGTTTTGTCCTGCAGCTAACCTCCCCCTTAGCTGTGCAAGAGAGATGCTTAGTCAGGCTAGGCTCAGACTGATCTGAATTGAACTACACAAGAGCTCAGTGATTACAGAATTAGCAATAGCTGGTACTACATGATGGAGTATCTAGCTGGTGGATACTTAGTGCCACGCTGCATAAACATATAAGCCACCAAAAGTATTCCAACTTCTCTTCAGTATCCATGCATATGTTTTACTTACTGCATGGCACCACTCAACATAGTACCTTCTAATCATCTGAGCCACCAAACTGTAAACAGAATGGCATGATTAATGGCAGCAGGTGACACAGCTGAAGAAGCTCTGAAGAAAATGGATATTTAGCAATCCCTGTTCATGAATTGATGGGGTTTACCAAGAGATTATCAAGCTCTTTCTTTGTTAAGTTAATAAATATTTTTTGAGAGAAAAAGAAGAAGATGTCTTTTTCAGGTGAGGAACAAAATCTACATGGAATTCTGTAATTAGATGCCTACATAACACTTAAAAATCAACCTCAAGATATATCTCATTATTTCAATTAGCAGGATAATTGAGATCTGTCCCTTGAAGTCAGATTTCTATTCATAGGTTAGGAAAAAAGGCAGACTTTCCTTTATTTACAAGAAGAAAAAAATTATTTTTTTTTTTTTTTTGTGAGGAAGAGGGAACATAAAGTATACTCTTCATATGCTGCATTTTGACTCATCTGTTTTCAACTTTAAGGTTTAGTTATTAAGCAGCATAAACCTGAGGTTTAAAATACATATAGAGGTATCTCATGTCAGACTGTGGCTTGGATTGAATGGGAGTCTGCATCTACCTTCTCTTATTTACATGCAAACAGAAATATATCCTCCCCCTCTCCATATTCCTATTTATTCAGTTCCTTGCCCCCTGAAGGATGGATACACAGGAGTAAGAAGGACTAACTTGCCTTTACTTACCCATCCTCTCCTCAACTGGAAAAGGAAGAGGAATGAAGAATTAGGAGATCGTCTTTTCCCCTCACACACTTGCTGGTCATCAGTTCTCATTGGCATTCAATATCTTGTAGGACAACTCTTGGCATGGTGTATTCTTTTCCCCAGTAATTTGCTTGTGCTATTGCCTACTAAAATCTCATGAAATCTCATGAAAATTACTGAATCGAAACTAAGAGAACAGCTCACATGAATCTACATATATTCCTCAGATTATTTGTTCAAAGAGACTGATATATTTCTGCTGTCAAACTTACAGTTGGCTTAACACAACTTGGAGGCTATAGTGTTGCTCCGACATGTGCTACTGGTAAAGTTTGCTGTTTCCGAAATGCTATTTTTCACTGCCAAAGCACACACCAATTCTGTGCTCTGCTATGGAAACTCAGTGAATGAAAGCGGGACGTTTGTGAATTCTGCAGAACTTATTTTATTTCATATTCTTTTTTACATTGGCTACTACTCCAAAACACTTCTGCCACTTTAATGGGCAATAAAAAATGACCAAAATCATTGCTGTCCTTTCTAAAACACTTCTGCCACTTTAATGGGCAATAAAAAATGACCAAAATCATTGCTGTCCTTAGACCCTGTGGAAATTAAATAAAACAAAGCAACATTCCAGGCTACATGTTGAGAGGGAACACATAGCCTCACTTAACTTCTAAAACAGACAAGCATTTTTGCTTGTCTGCTTTGGAAGCATATGTGCTTGCAAAGTGCAAAGAAATAGTGTTGTAATACCATCACTGTAAGGTTTGGTATTGTGGTTTTTGAACCTGTTCTCATTTCTAAACTCTACATTGTTGGGAAAAAATCCTATATTTAACACCCTAGGCTGACAGGAGAAGTAAGATGAGGGAGGGCTTGTTGCTTATTTGCTGATAGGGTAGCATCTTGCTGCTGCTCTACCTGCCCCTGTGATGGATCTGAACAAAATACTGCTGAATTTTTAAAGTGAAGCCCCACTCAATCTCTTTAGACAAGAAAGTGTGCTCTAATATGGACACTTGCTTCACATTTATATACTTTTATTTTATTTTTTGTCAAAGAAAATAATTATTAGCACTGACCAGATATTCTTAGCTCTGGTAACATGATCTCTTCCTCACCTTTCATTTAGTGTCATCTTACAACCCTCTCAATTCTGAATTTCAGCAAAAATTTCAGCAAAGATTCTGAGGATTTATGCTCCTCTAAGATGCTTGTGGTGTTGTTTGTTGTTTTTTTTTCTGATTATATGCCATTCATGGCGTCTACGCAAACTTGCTGTTTCAGCTATGGAACAAATCCATAAGACACCACTGTACATGCAAACCGTGTACCCAAATGAGTTGATTTTGGCACCCAGATTGCTGATTAAATTTATGCTTCATTAACAGATGCCTAATGTATATAATACACGTATTTTAGAATTGACCTCAACGTGGCCAGGGAGGCTGGCTGACCCCATGAAAATACGATTACCTAATGAGAGATTAGAGAGTTTTGCTTATTGTATTTACTATTTCTAGGAAATTACTTTTTGTCTCTGTAGCTGCGTCAAGCTTCTTGCTTAAAGTGTGTTTTAATGTTATTAGAGCTTGCAAGCTAAACTAGTGGAAAGACAGGGAAAGGCAGCATAATTTCCTTTTAGATCAGAGCCAATGTTTCTACAAAACCTTAGCGGGCTGGGTTTGCTGTAAGATCAATGCAGCTGAACACTCCACCTGCAGAATGAGCTCACTGTCTGTGCATTACGTTAGCCCTCTGCCAGTCCAAGTAGTAAGACTCCTGGGGTTGGTCTTGAACCTGCTACTCCCCACACTGGAGTGCTAAGCTTAGCTGCCAAGACGCCAGGCCAGGTATTAAATGCATTCTTGTTTCTGTTACTTTCCAGCACTCAAAGGACCACATTAGAAAGTCCAGAAAATTTAATTGGAAAGCAAGGAGAATGCAGAATTCTTAAAGACATTTTACAGACAGGAATATGTTCTTAAAAAAAACAAACACAAAAACCAAAAAACAAACACACACACCCCCCCTGGAAAAAAAAAGAATAAAAAAAATAAATAGAACCAAAAAAAAACTTATGGATTTAAATATTCAGCTCACATTTCCTTACAGAGGCATCAAAGTTATCAATTCTATTTCAAGCAAACAAAGAAAAGAATCAGGACTGAGAAAGCTCATCTTCATCACTGTATGAAATTTTTATGTGTCCTGCTCACTTCAGCATTGCAAGTCTTCCACCTTTTGGAGAAGGGGACTCTATGAACACTGTAGCTCAAATCTCCAGGTGTAGGGACCCCTAGGGTGTGAACCCACCGAGGACCTGCAATTCAGTCTCACTCAAGACTTTGCGTGGGTCATGTGATCCCTCATGAATACCTTTGAAACCACAACGAAGGGCAGGACTGCTGCTTTTAATTAATCGGAGTAAAAGTAGAGAACAGGAAAGTGAGGTTCCCACAAAAGCGATTTGGCAGGAGGGTTTACCTCAGGTTTTATAGCCCTTGCCTTTGGGGTTTTCTAGATGTGATTACTGGCGGTAAAAGCTCAGGCACCTCAGGTTTATCATTGTATAGACTGTATGCATGGGAGATAACACACAGTAGAATTCGATTGCTACACTGTCAAGCTTCTGACTTACTGGTTTTCCTAAGATCAAGACAGCAACAAGAAGATTCTGACATGCAGTGAGTACCTCAGAAGCACATGGACACCAGGATATTTTTTTTCAATATAGCTAATAGTTAAAAAATCATTTTACCTCCATTTATTTTACATTTTCAGTAATTTACTGCTTTCTGAATCAGAGCTAAATTTTAGTCTTTCATTGTTTCACAAGACTGCTACTTTTAACTGCTTATTTGTTCCACTACAAGGAACTTCCCTATTAACTATGCTTCTTGCTGTGTGCCAAACTCTGACAAAGCAGAGAAGGAAAGCCTTCCATTTGTAGTCATATGTCTTAAGGGAAGTATTTCCATGCTATTTTGAGTTACCCTAAGCATAACGCTACCTTCCAGTTAGTCATGTAAGTCAGGGGGATCAAAGAGGAAGCAGTCACATAAATGTGTATAGCTCCACTATTCACAATGGAACTGCATTGATTTATCTCTTCTGATATTTCTAAAACTTAACCGTGTTGTTTGTTATGGAAGGAGAGACTTCCAGTAAAAAATTATTTAGTATGTATGTAAAAAACAAACATTTGAGAAATCCAGAAACCCTCATCAATACATGTCTACTGCTGTTTACAGCACTTCCAAGTTTTCTGGGCCTTGATTTGGAAGGGTTCTCCATCTTGAACAAGAAATGATTAATGAACAATAATTAATCTGATGGTTTTGACAGCTGCTATTTGTGTTGAACTTTGATATACGGCCCAGTCACAGCTTTCTTGTTGGTGGCTTCACAATAAGGTAATTGATCTGGATCCAGACTGAAAGGCAACCATGTCTCATCACAGTCATCCAATGTCAGTACTCCTTGGAGAGAGGAGCAGTAACTTAAAGAGACTGTTAATATTTTTTAATAATTTGCTTGAAAAGAAAATGCATATTGATAAAGTTTTACTGTTAACCCTAACATATTTATCAATATTCATTTGTACAAGAATAACAAATCTGATTTCTATGGGATTTGGCTAGGAACAATGCCAAAGCTAAGAGTGTTTATACATTAGTGCAAGTAGAGGTCAGAGGGTAGCAGTAGAGTTACTATACACATTTGGAGGAACTATATCATATAACGTAATAGTTCTCAAGAGGATTGATGCCCCTGACTCCCTGTGTAAGTAGGGAAATATCAAGCAAGAGCACTAAGGGCGTGTTGTCCACATACATGACATTAGTGAGGTCTTTAGACCTAAAAACAAAAAAACAAAGTTAAGATACTGAAATGGTCAGAAAGTTATAACAGTATGAGATCAAAAGCAACAGCCAAACAATGAGACACTGTAGATAAAGAATTGGCTGGATGGTTGCACTCAAAGAGTTGTGGTCAACAGCTTGATATCCAAGTGGAGATCAGTGACGAGTGGTTGGCTCCTCAGGGGCTGGTACTGTTTAACATCTTTGTTGGTGACATGGACAGCGGGATTGAGTGCACCCTCAGCCAGTTTGCCAGTACCAAGCTGTGTGGTGTGGTCAGCATGCTGGAGGAAAGGGATGTCCTCTAGAGGGACCTTGAGGATTGAGAGGTGGGCCAATGCAAATATCATGATGTTCAACAACGTGAAGTGCAAGGTCCTGCACCTGGGTAACAGCAATCCCAAGCAGAAATACAGGCTGGACAGAGAGTGGATTGAGAGCAGCCCTGAACAGAAAGACTTGGGGATGTTGGTGGATAAGAAGCTCAACATGAGCTTGCAGAGTGTGCTTGCAGCCCGGTCAGCCGTATGCTGGGTTGCATCAAAATGAGTGTAGCCAGCAGGTCGAGGGAGGTAATTCTGCCCCTCTGCTCTGCTCTCATGAGATCCCACCTGGAGTACTGTGTTCAACTGGGGCCCCCAGCAGAAGAAGGATGTAGACCAGTTGGAGCAGGCCCAGAAGAGGGCCACAAAGATGACAGAGGGCTGAAGCACCTCTCCTATGGAGACAGGTTGAGAGAGTTAGGGTTGTTCAGCCTGGAGAACAGGAGGGTCCAAGTACACCCAAGAGCAGCCTTCCAGGGCCTAAAGGGAGCCTACAAGAAATCCGGAAAGGGACTTTTTGCAAGGTCATGTAGTGACAGGATGAGAGGGAATGCTTTTAACTGACAGAGGGTAAATTTAGATTAGATACGAGGAAGAAATTCTTCACTGTGAAAGTGGTGAGACACTGGCACAGGTTGGCCAGAGAAGCCGTGGCTGTCCCATCAGTGGAAGTGTTTAAGGTTAGGTTGGATGGGGCTTTGAGCAACCTGGTATAGTGTAAGGTGTCCCTGCCCATGGCAGAGGGTTGGAACTGGATGATCTTTTGAGTCCCCTTCCAACCCAAACCATTCTACATCAGAAGCTTTACCTGTGTATTTCAAACATCTCGATTACACCCCAGTCATACTTGGGTAGCTGAAAGACAGTTCTACGTTAACGCATGGTTCTCTGATGTAGCATGACAAGAGCCCATAGTTGAAGATTAACTTCAGCTTCCAGCTGAAACTCACATTAGAAATACACTGGTTTTCCTTTTCTTTTTTAAGCATAGATAATCATTAATCACTGGAGTAATTTAAGAAAGCAATCAATTTACTGTTAACCCTACAGCAGTTCAACCAAACTAGGAGGATATCTAAAAACCATACACTTGCTCAGGAACTGTAGGATAGATGCAAGGTCACTTATTGCCTTCAAGTGGCACACCAGACCAGATCATCCCAAAATCCACGACAAAAACCTAAGAAAAAATCAGTTTAAATAAGAGGAGCTATACAGATAATGCTCCTTTAAAAATGAGAATAATAATAAAACCCCAACCAGAGTCACTGTTTTTGTGCACTTGTGAAAAGAGACTCTGAAAAATATTTGTAGGGCTATATGCTAGACAAGGGACCTCTCATCCTGTTCCAAGTATTTTGGTGTTTGGATGCTGATAGATAAATTACACTAATTGCATTCATTCTAGCAACCACTTAACCACCATTACGGCTTATGCATACAATAACTGTGCCATTAGTCAAATCTGGATACCTTTCTGCTAGTAATCACCATTCTGTCTTCTTCTAGTATAACTATCTTAATTTTTTCTACAAGATTCCTTCAGCATCATTCAGCTTTTGAATGTGAAATTAAGGACATTATAATTTTGGCTAATGACATTACACGGTGTTCTCTCAGAGTTACAGTCTAGTGAGCTATTTGCAATTACTCACGGAGAAAAGCTGAGAAGGTTTGCTGCCTACGCTACTATTGTTTGCCACGCTGCAACCACCTGCTGCAATACCGTCCTCATATTACTGTTCTAGTTGTCGCTTTTCTTCTTTCTTTGTCTATGGGGAAATAAGACTCATTTTCTATCCTATCACTCTCCCAGGAGACTAACAATATAGGACATGGAACACAAGATACAGAAGACTAAAAACTGGGGAAGTTGCCTGCCCCTTGTATCCACTTTGAAATAAGAGAAAATGGAGGGTGGAGTGGGTCGCTGCTTGAAATCTGTTTTCCCTCCTTGCCCTCCAGCTGCTTATAGGAACTACCATGAAGCCCATAGAGTCCTAGGGTTAGGAAGCTGAGTGCTTGCCAAAGCTGCCTGTGAATGCTAGCCCAAGAATTGATCCAACTGCAGAGGAATGTGCTGTCAGCAGTCCCAGAGTACCATCCTTAGGAGACTCCAGCTTCATCATCACTATAGCTGCTTCCGCATGTGAGGAGCAGGGGGCTATGAGCCTTCTTTAAAAAGTAGCTAGAAAACACTTGGAATTTCACCAGTCCTGCATCAGTCCATGATCACAACAATGAGATTATTTTGTTTTCATATTGACAGCAAAACCTCATTTACGCACCAGGGAGAAATTCCTTGATTATTTGAGTTAGAGAATTCTTTTATATAATTGGGGGTTAAAAAATGAAAAGGCAGAGTAGGAGGCTTTAAAACTGATTATTCAGGTCACAGATCTCTATTTTTATCATTTCATCACCACTGTTTCTGTTTGATCAAGGCAATAAAGAAAGGGATAAGTACACTCAGCATGGTATTTTGCAACTTTGGAAGTGTGGTTTGTCCACAGCTTTAAGTGAAGCTCAGTAATAAATCAGTAGACCTGAAAAGATGCATCTTAGGAAGAGATCTCACGATTAGTTCAAACTCTTCTTTCTGCAGACAATACCTGGCCAAGATCTGTAAATTCAGTGCTGATATGGCATTGTCCTAAATGTAACAGTTGTTCATTAAAATCAGGTTCTTTCATTTATGTTCATTCTCCCCCCTCTTGTGGTTCATTATAAAATCACAATTGTTGCTTTCAGAAATCTTGCATAGTTGGGCTTTCACGCAGAAAGGATTCAAAAGGATCCACGAAATCTGACCAGGCGTTGCTACTAATAAGCTAAACAAAATGCAAATATAGTAAATAATGAGATTGTTATTCAGGGTAATTCTCACCGCTAATTTAAATGGTCTCTGTAAACTCTGATTGAAAGCACATCTTGCCACAAATGATATGGGACACATTTCAGACAGATTTACCATAACTATTAATTGGATATCATGTCCTATTGTCTGGGGAAGATTTTAATATTGGCACTCTCAATCATTTATTGTCTTACTAGCTATAATATCTTCAGCCAGATCTTCAGCTTGTATAAGCAGATGTAGTACTAAAATACTATGAGATCATGCCAGATGGCATGTCAGCTCCCTTGCACAGGCAACACTTTGCATTTCTTGTATACAGGTATGTTTCCCCACCAGACTGAGCACCCTGACCTGACTCAGCAAGTGTGATTATGAAAAGTACTAACTGAAAATACACAAACAATTTACATACAGATCTTGGATATTCAAAGACCTGCAGTAAGAGTAGGTTTTAGCCATTACAATAATTAGAAATGGATGTGGATATGCATACAGACTCAGGGAATCTCTGTTCACTTAAAAATGTGTTATTTGTGTCATGATAAATCTAGAGAAACTTGTAAGCAGCAGGACAGCTAAATAAGACTGATGGACTGATAGAAACTTGTCAGTCTAGCAAATCAGAGAGACAGTGCAGGAAAGTCAACACATACTAACAAAATTTGTTTTGAGGATTAAAACTTATTAATAAAGTCAGAAAACTGTCATGTCAGAGTTTCTCACCATAATGTTAACTGACAGACAAACAGTTGCAGTTTTGTAGTAGGTAAGTTAGACTATCACACTTCTTACCTCTTTAGCCAGGCAGTCTCATAACCAGAGCACACTGCTGTAGTGAAACAGCTCCCAGTACTAGAAAAGCTGCTGTGACTGGGGATCTCCTTTGATTCACAGGACTCAACTGAAGGCTGCAGGAATAGACTATTATAACAGGTCATATACTCACAGGTGCAAAAAATCAACATGAAAGCTCCACACATCTGCAGCTTTCAGAATTAGAGGTAAGAGTGGTGGTAGACTTGCAATTTGATGAATGACAGCAGATGGTTTCCTTTTGTCATACCATAATCATAAATCTCCATAACAGTAGAAAATCCTTAAGGACAGTTTGGTGGAAAGCCTTACAGAAAGTTTCTCACAGATTAGACAATTTTTCAACAAACAGCATATAATGGGTAAAAAAAAACCCAACACAACAACAAATAGGCACAGTGATGTGAACCAGCTCTTTGGATTTTACGGATTAAAGATTAGGCATAGACTGAAGACAATGGGGTAGATAAAGCGCAATACCACACAGATAACACTGGAAAACATACCTCAAGGGTATATCTGAAAAGGCAGTTTATTGCCTACATCTTCCTTGCCCAGAGGGAATTATTTATTGCTGGTTCATTGCAGTAAAATTTTGGGAAACCCTGACCCCCAGCCAATCCCTGCAAGCCAGTCAGAGGGGTTTTTTGTGCCAAGAGGGATTGCTTCATCTTCTGCAATCCCATGCCCCCTTCCCTCCCCTCTGTACACTCCCTCAGAGGGGAGAGAGGAAGCAGATGTATAACCCTGCTGCTCCTGCAGTCTCAGTCCCAAGGTCCAAGTAACCTACATCAGGATGCAAGAAAAAGCCTTCACGCTCTTATCGGGCATGCAGTACGCATCGCAATCTAGCCCCAAGAAATCAAGAGATTAAAGTCAGAACATGGTTTAAATGGATCTGAGTGAATAATTTTTACTGAATTCATTTAATGATGGATGAGTTTCTTTCCTTCTTTCCATGAAATGCAGGGAGCAGGTTGCAATTTGCTTCACGTATTCCTTTTTCATTGAATTTTTTTTTTTATTATTTTTTTTTAAGTAAGGGGTTGCTACTTCAAGCACAAACTCACTGTTCAATTGCAGTTGGTCCCATAAATCACTTAATATTGTTTCCATCCTCCAGTCTAATGAACGTAACTCATAGAATCAGCTTTATGGTACATAGGCTTACAGAAAACACATTAGAAATTCACTTTTCATAGTATTCCTGTGTGAGCTTAACATTTATTTTCTGCCAACAGTTATGCGATTAAAGTTTAATAACTCTGTGAGTGTGTGCAGGAAATGACACCAAAAGCAACCCCAAGATGGCTGAAGATTTGCTTCCAAATGTGCACAAATATAAGCAGAAATTGTTCCTGCATTATTCATCCAACTTTAGACCTAAACCAAATATGTCTTGCTAGCAGCCTTGGAAACATATGAGGAAGTATTTTAAAATTCCAGTAGATGTCACCACTCCTCCCCCAGCAAGTCCTTAAGTACATCTAAAAGAAGCTTTTGAAAACTCAGTTTGCACTACTTCACGAGTTGAGAAAGCAGAGTGTCTCATTTTGCTGTGGGTTACATCTATGTGTTTTGACACAAAGAAAATATAACCACTTTTCTGATCTGTGTCAATGAATTAATGAGCTTATAGAACTCATGCCACTATTGTAAACCAAACCACATACAGACTAGCTGTCAATTGTGATGTCACTGCTAATACAAAACAATACTTAGATTATAACTATAGCCCTGATTGTGACTACAGTTGGTTTTCTAGCTATAGCGTTCATATCCAGTTCCTGCAGCATTTTCTTGCTTTAGTTTCCCAAGTTTACACAAGCCTCAGTAGTGTCTCCATCCTAAACACTTGGGTACAATTCTTTTCAACTTTCACTTGCTGTTATCCACCCCTCACATGAAAATGTGACCTCTTCCTTCAGTTTACCTGGTTTTCATGGCTACGTTTTTCTCCACACTACGGAAGAGGGCTCATAATCCTTCCGGTCAGCTACATCCAGAGATTCCTGGTGCTTTCCCTTCCCATTTGCACACTAAATCTCTCTGGGAGCATACATTCTTAAACTAATATCAGATTAAATTCAAGGCCAGCTAAAATCCAGATCTTTAATTAAGGAGACACATCATCAATGGGTATTTATTTGCTTATAATGGCCTTGAGTCCTTGCATCTGACAGCTGTAGCATCATTCATTGTCCTCTATAAAATTAATAACTTTTCATCACTTTATTTGCATTATAGGAAAAAAACAAACAACAAAACAAAACACCAAAAAATACTTACTCTTCTCTTTTAAAAGAAACTCAAATCCACAGAACATGGTAATATATAAAATGAACTTAAGAAAAATTTAACTTGCTACAGAAAACTGTAGTCTAAACTTCATTTTCTGAAGAATTTTAGTATTTTGCTTCAGAGATAAATTTTACTTTGTTTGGGGTTTTTTGTTTTGGGTTTTTTTTAGAATATTGGAAGACAAAATTAATCCTCAACAATTCTGATGGCAAGAAAATGTTTCATGTGATTTTTTTTATTATTTTTTTTAATGTGACCAGATGGCCCCAAGAGAAGCTGGCTTTCTGGCTAGATTCATCACTTAACGTAGCCTTTAATACTTGGAAAAGAACTGGGATGCATAGCAGTGCATAATGTTCATATATTTCTGAGTTCAACAGTGTTTTAAAGACTTCAGAAAGGTTCATTTGCAGGTCTGTAGATGACAATATTATCTGGATTTCAACCAGATTAAAACAACCAAAATGACTAGAGACATTACACATGTAAGGAAAATTGGTTCTTAAATATTTTAGGAAGTGAGATAAGATTCAAATGCATCACTAAGACTTTTTAAAATGTCCTTATTCATGAGACTGGGTCACTTGAATGAGTTGAAAAACTATCCAGCTCTTTTTAAGAATGTTTAAAACATTATTGTTTCATTCCTTTCCAATCCAGTTGTAAAGGGGCCTCTAAGTTACTGTATTGTCAATGGGATTTGTAGAATAGCAGCCAGAACTAAAATGAGACTGAACAATAGCATCATTGTACTCCTTAAGAAAAATGCAAGCTATGGTAAAACCTTGGGCTGCTGCATGAGGATTACCTCCTTTCACAAGATCCTTTTGATTTCATTCCATTTCTTTTGAAATCAAGCCTTCATGTTAGGATTTTAAAATTGCTTCCTTGTTTAAAAATAAGCTAATATTGAAATAAAACCCCCAAAACCCCAATGTTTTACTTGAACTGTTAAATGCAGTTACTGACTTGACTAAAAGTGTGTGACTGGAGAAGAATAATATGAGCAACTGTCCCTGACAAAATTGGCTAATATATAACACTAAGAATTCCAGAAAATGTTTCAGCATTACTAAAATAAAGCTGTCTGTACACAGAATAGATACATTAGTTATGTGGTGAGCTTTCTAGATTTCAGAAAAGCGTGTCATGAGCTAACAAATAGTAAGGAAGATGGTTCTTCAGTGGGTAAGTTACAAATAAAGTGGAAAAAAAGAGGTATGCAGACAAAATCAGAATTATCCACAGGGCTGCAGCTCTCAGTTGTCCTGATGTGAACAGAGAGAAGATACCACTCAGGAGGTTTTTCAAAAGAGTAACCAAGTCCACGTGGTACTGAATGAAGCCAAGAGACACCTGAACTCATTAGGGGCCATGGAGCATTCTCCAAATAAAGACTTGGTAGAATCTTCAACAGGAGAAAGTACTTCTACTTGATTCTATTTCACGCACTGCCTGGTCCTTGGCCTCCCATGTGAAACAGACCTTCAGTTTGCGAACTATCCTGTTCACATCTTTGTCAGTCACATGGACAGTGGGATTGTGGGCACCCTCAGCAAGTTTGCCAGCAACACTGTTATGTGGTTCAGTTGATACACTGGAGGGAAGGGATGCCATCCAGAGGGACCTGGACATGCTTGTGAGATGGGCCAATGCCAACCTCATGAAGTTCAACCAAGCCAAGTGCAAGGTCCTACACCTGAGTGGGGGCAATCCCAGACACAGCTACAAGTTGGGCAGAGATTCAGAGCAGCCCTGCGGAGAAGGACTTGGGGGTGGTGGTTGATGAGAAACTCAACATTAGCAAGCTTCAGTGTGTGCTTGCAGCCCAGTCAACCATATATGCTGGGCTGCATATCAAAGGAAGCATGACCAGCAGGTTGAAGAAGGTGATCCTGCTCTTGCGAGACCCCACTTGGAGTACAGTGCACAGTTCTGGTGTCCTCAACATAAAAAGGACATGGAGCTGTTGGAGCAAATCCAGAGGAGGACCACGGGCATGATAAGGGGGCTTCCCATACGACGACAGGCTGAGAAAGTTGGGGCTGTTCAGCCTGGAGACCTCATAGCAGCCTTCCAGTATCTGAAGGGGGCCTAAAAGGATGCTGGAGAGGGACTCTTCATCATGGACTGTAGAGATAGGGGTAATGGGTTTAAACTTAAACAGGGGAGATTTAGGTTAGATATAAGGAAGTTCTTTACTGTGAGGGTGGTGAGGCACTGGGACAGGTTGCTCAAGGAAGTGTTAAATGCTCCATCCCTGGCACTGTTCTAGGCCAAGTTGGGCAGAGTCTTGGGGACAGCAGCAGAGCAGTTGACATCATCTA